>NC_137506.1:17568276-17620776 GCF_041902795.1 Electrophorus electricus
CAGAGTGGTACAGAGCTCACCGAAAGAACCCAGTCAGACAGCGGGAGGGAGAGAGAGAGAGAGAGGAAGAGAGAGAGAGAGAGAGAGAGAGAGAGAGAGAGAGGCAGGTTCCAGCCTCAGCTTCTTCTGTCGCAGCCCTTTCAGAGCAGAGGAGCAGGACGTTGTCAGAGGAAGGAGTTTGTTTCATGCGAAAGTCTTTCCTTTGAAGAGAGAGAAAGTCTTTTTTCCCCCGGTGTTGGCTCCTTTGTGTAGGACGGACAGGGAGTGAGTGGAAGAGGCTCGGGTCATGACCCTCTTTTCTGCCGGGTAATTGTCGTCTCTTTGGCTCCCGTGAGTGGCGGAACAGCCCCGTGGTTTGCGCGCGAGCGAGAGCGGTGCCCCCCCCACCCCCGCGCCCACCCTCCCTGCGTGGAGCGAGTGAGCCAGCCGGCCACATCAAAGAGCCAGGACGATCTGTCCTGCTTCCCCGTTCAGCAGCTGCTGCGCCGGGCTCTTTCCTCCTCCTCCTCCTCCTCTCCTCTCGTCTCCTCCACAGCGAGCGGGCGGAAGCGGCGTGAGCAGGGTGGGAGGTGGCAGGTCCTAGTATGGGGCGTTCTCCACCATGAGAGCGCTCCCCTGCCTGTGCCTAGTGTCTGCGTGTGTGCTGGCCGTGCGCCATGCGTCCTGGAAGAGCGGCTCGGCCGCACGGAGCTCCGGAGCGGCGGCCCCTGTCCCGGCTCACCTGGGCCCCCTGGATGTGGTCTCTGACCTTGGGATGTATTGCCGGATCGGCGTGGAGCTCCTCGCCCGCCGGCCGTTCGGATAACTTGGTGGCGTCCGCCGGAGCCCCGGGGGTGTCTGCTTCCTACACGCACCCCGAGCAGCACCCGCATGTCAGCCTGCTGCACTCGCCGCTGATCTCCATCTACCGCTCGCCCGCTTCTCTCAGGAGCGGCCACGGTGAGTGACCCCCGCTCCCACCCACCCCCGGCCATCTCTCCTCCCGCTCCTGGACCTTTTTCCGCTCCGGAATTCATACACCGCGGGAATAGTTAATACAAAGTAGAACCGATAATTGCTAGCTGACTCTTTCCATAGCTGCCAGGTGCATAATCTGATTGGCTGGAAGAGTGTTGTGCTGTGTCAGAGTGGAGTTGAGTAATCAGGGAAGTGGCTTATTGAGAGCGGATCTTGTCAAAGACTCTCAATCGCGTTTATCGGGCTTTGTCTTTTCCAGCAGTTTAATTACATGGCGAGAGATAGTTTATCGGTGGCGCTGTAATAAGGAGTTTCTGTTGTGGGGAATCTGATATTTGTTCAGCTTTTTTTGCAGTTATTGGGAGTTCTCTCTCTCCCGTGGTATGCAGGCAATTATTCCATTACTGGCTGAGCCTTTGAATTCCTACTGTGCTGTGTTTGCTCGTTTGTGATGTTTCGGTCAACAAAGCATTTTTCCCTCAGCCCTTATGGGAAATCCTGCCAACCTAAACAGCAGCCCTTGAAATGAGAAATAGCGGAAGGGAAAAACAGAGTTGGTCTGTGTGAGAGAGTGAAGGAATTTTACATTTCATAAGATTGTGTGCACACAGACTGGCCTGTGGCAGAAACCACATCCAACTATCCAAACTGGGATGTACCACTGTTACTGTCATTAAATCAGCACTGTATGTAACTTAATGGTGTGCACTGTGGTTAAATGAGATGGCTCCCTTTTACACTCCTGTTTAATGCTACTTTTTTTTTTTTTCAGATAAATGTTGTTTGTGCACATCCCAAAAGGTTGAATCGGGCAACAGTTTTAATGAGAAAATCTGGAAAAACCTCAGCACTATGAGAAGATTCTATTTTTTAACATTTTTTCTTGGCTTAACGATGTGCTCCCTCTGAGGCGTCTGGGGACAGCCATAGCTTAGCTCTGAGGAAGCATTCTTATTTAGCCCATTTGAACAGAGTAGCAGCTGTTGTTTATTTGTATATTTATTTCTTTGTTTACTTGCCTTACAGCTTTTCTCACCTCGCTGTGTGTGGGCTTAATTCCTCCCCGTTGGATAAATTTATCTGTCCTTCATGGTATAGATATCTTTTCTACATCCTAACTTTGATTGTGTGTGTGTGTGTGTACGTATGTCTGTGTGTTCTATGGTGCCAGGCACATCGAAATCCTTCAGTCAAATATAAATTCAGTCAAGTGAAAGTAGGCTTAATTCACTGTTGTAATTCACATTCCTTTCATAATGAGTATAATAACATATACTTCATTGCTTTTTTTTTTACTTTTTAACTGAAGGACATAGAAAATGACCATTTTAGAATATCCATTTTGATGTGTTCTACCTATTTCTCCTAGGTTCTAAAATACCTTTTAAAAAATTAAATAACACAATAAATTAAATACTCTTGTTAAAACCAGTGGAAATTATCGGTTTTATTATTCAACTATGTTCGTTTCAACACATTCATAAAAAGGGCTCATTTTGTTTTGCTAAATGGAAATCCTTTTCCTGGGAGCTTTCCGGGGAGAAAACGACTTACCTTTATCCCCGACGCCCCCCAAGAGCAAGCCGAATAATTATGGAGTAACAAATTAGTGAGCCAAGAAGGTACAATTGGCCAAGTTTGAGCCCTATAAGTAGGCATAACTGGACACTTGCCATTGCCCTACAAAGCCTGCGGCTGGGCTCCGCGTTGGACAACTCTGCCTCCTCGCTGTGAAATACCCTCCTTGGAACGGCATTATCCACGAACGGCTGGATGGCCTCTTGTGTTCCTGCCCTGTGCCGGGCTCTCAGAGGGAGCCTCCGGCCCCCCGTCTTTAGCCATTTCTCCAGTAGCTGCTGCCAGACTCCGCTGGTTACACAGGTCACGGCATTATTGTGACCGCTTGGCCTCGGCCGGGTCGTGCTGCACGGGTTTGACGCAGGGTGGAGGATCCGGATGGGAGGGGGTTGGGGAGAGATGGAGGCATTCAGACGACGGCGAGAGCCTTCCACTCTAGCTCTCAAGAGCAGCTCGGCATCGAGGAGAGTGATGACAGAAAGGGTATTTTCTCACCCCTTTTCTCACACACGGGGGCCTGCGTGCAGATGCGTGTGCCTGCGCATGTATGTGTGCGTGCAGATGTGTGCGTGCCTGTGTACTCGTGAGTGCGCGTGTGCACGCACTCACGTGTGCCGTGCAGCGCAACTCAAATGGCATTGCAAAATTAATTTCGCCAGAGGCAAAGACGTATATGACTGCCAAACCACTACTACATATCAGGCACTTTTGAACAATAAGCCTTTTCCTATCATATCTATGTACATGCTTCATTCTCCAAACTCTTTTATGCACATGCTATCTGGTTTGCAAACAACATACGAGGTGCTTGTTCATTTATTAGGGATCAGTTTGTTGGATGCGCGGATTAAACCTAGCCTTTTACATTTAGGACTATGAATAATCTGGGTGGGTGTGTGGAGGACTAGACCTCAGATGGATTTTGTTTTTCTCACATGAGCTATGGCAACTGTGTGTTTTATTTGTTTGATCTAACCCTCTCACACCCTCAGGGGACTCTGATTTCTTCCTATTTCATTCTACTCATACTTAGATTTGTCATTAGTGCTTGACCTTTAACGGGACATGGTAGAACTGGCTATCCAGGAAAACAAGGCAACAATAAAGGGACAAAATGCCCATGGCAATTCATTCAGTGTGGGGAATATATATATATATATATAGTGGTGCATGTGTGTGTGTGTGTGTGTGTACTACAGAGGTAATACAACAAATTATATAGCCAGCATGCCAGTTGTTCTGTTGTATTCACGAATAGAAAATAAATGCAAATCAAACTGATTCAAATTTAGTCTAAAATACATTACTTGTTTAAATGTATTTAATTAACATCTAGTAGTGCTAAATGGACTAATTTAACTTCACTCTTCTTATCAAGCATGACAGAAATGTTAAATCATAATTGCAATAATTGCCTGCCATTATAATCTTGATAAAAGAGGAAGCTTGAAACACCTATTATCAATATGCAATACTTTCCATTTGCTTATTATGTAGGCCTTTTGGTTCATTCTGAAAAGAAACTATTTTAAAACCACTTCTACCTCAACTCATTATCTTGCTTTTTCACTCGCTTAAAGCTCTGGGCGTGTGTGATTACTGCTCCATACACTCTGATTAACCGTCCAGCATTCGACTTCAAAAGCAGAGGCTAATGTCCGCTTCATAGCCAAAATGATTGACTTGTACCATGAAAGTGT
Organism: Electrophorus electricus; assembly: GCF_041902795.1. Taxonomy (NCBI): domain Eukaryota; kingdom Metazoa; phylum Chordata; class Actinopteri; order Gymnotiformes; family Gymnotidae; genus Electrophorus; species Electrophorus electricus. The sequence goes on from NC_137506.1 coordinate 17,572,512, forward strand.
ATAATTCAGTCACATTAATGGAAGTGACTGCAGCAGCATATCTCTGGCTCATGTACTGTTTCACCTGTCAGGGTTTGTTCTTAAGAGTTACTTTATGAGTTACTTTACGCCAAATAGGTTGGAGAGTGCTGCCTAGACCCGCCCACATCATGCAGCCGGGCACCTGTGGTCCTCGGTTGGTAACGCTCTCCGCGAGCGAGGCTGTCGGCGTTGTGGGACTTCACGGCTAATACGGTTAATGCAGAGCAGAGCGGTGCTGGCCAGAGGGCAGCAGGGGGAGGGGCCGGGGCTAACGTGGGGCGGGGGGTGGAGTCGAAGGAGGGGAGTAGGTGACGGCCTTCGTGAACGAGCCCTGGGACGGGGAGCTGCTCCGCTGCACCTCTGGGAGCGTCTCGCTTCTAAACGAAACACGGATCAAAGGAAAGTTTAGACCTGTGTCCTCAGGATAGGGATTATTAGAAACAGCAAGCACGAGCAGGAGTGCCAGATAACAGGATTTCACCAGTCGGAGAGAGGCAGAGGTGGGGAGAGAGAGAGAGGGAGAGAGAGAGAGAGAGAGAGAGGGAGAGAGAGAGAGAGAGGGAGAGAGAGAGAGGGAGAGAGAGAGAGAGAGAGAGAGAGAGAGAGAGAGAGAGAGAGAGAGAGAAATCCCGAGGGGGGTGTGTGAGACCCACTTTGCTATGCGACATTAACATTTTGTGGTGCATCTGAAAAAGTCCCCAAGTTTAACTGGATGTGAACTGCTTAGATTAGCTCTCTCTTTCAAATTCACCCTGAGTGTGAATATACTCGCGCCGAACCCTACATCTGTGATGTAGATTACATTCTCATTTGTTTGCATAGATTGTAATGCTTTGTGCAACATGCAGCTGCTCTCACTAGAAAATGAGCAAATTCTTGCGGTGTTCTCGTTAAAACCTTCCCCATCATTGAATTCTCCTGGCACAATAGTGGCACAATAGTGCTCTAAATAGATACAAATAAAAGCCTGCAAATATTCCCTTGTTAGACATGACAGATACATGTGAGCGGTGCCACACAGCCGCTTTGCATATTCGATGTGCCAGTTAAGGAGTATCAGCAGAATCGAGAGCTTTGCTGTGACACCCCAGTGGATCCACAGAGCTCTTGCAGCGCCGAAGCCTCTTCAGAAACCTGTGGAGGCATGCGTGCGTATCAAAATGCCGTTCACTTGCTTTTTCCTTGTTATTTGCAGATGAATAGCACTTCAAATTCAGGATGTTGCACTTGCTGAGACTTCGAATGTTTCCTCAAGCAACTTAACAGATAGGGCTAGCGTGAGGATGTGTTAGCCTGCTCGTTTCAGTATGGGTGTTTCGAAGCATGCTTCCTTTTCAGTCTTTTTGTGAAGTTTTCGACATACGGGCTGCGGATCGTAACCTACAGCTTTTGAAATGCTTCCATGTGTTACGTAACACAGTGTAGCTGTGTTGTCAGACAGACGTCAGTACGCAGCTGTAATTACAGAGAAGAAATGCAACTCGCAGGCAAGTTTGTTAGATTGGCTAGCCAGCCACAGCGCTCTCTGAGTCAAACAGGGAGCATCTTTTAAAGTATCTAGAGTCCGCTCCAGTCACTGCTCGAAATGGCCTCAGGGACGGCAAACAAAGCAGAAGCTTGTATGTGAAGTGTTAACCCAGCAGTAAGACTCAGTCTCCACTGGAAAAGCCACTGAATGAGAGAGGGGGCCTCGCACACAACGGACACTTCCTGTGAGTGTCCATGTAAGAAATCGGATTCTGCCACCATAACGGAGGACTTAGCCCCACAGATTAATCCCATTAGCAACGAGCCAATTCCTTCTCGTTTGCTGTAGAAAAGAAGGCTTCTATTTACTCGCCATACAATTTGCTTATGCAAATGTGAGAGTTAAAATATTACTGGAAGGGTCCATGTTACCCTTTAAATTCCCGCAAGCCGGAAGCGAAGTGGACCAAGGTGCAGTTAAGGAAAATAACAGGTTTGCTCGGAGGTTGAAGCTGCAGCCTCTACAAGTGTTGTTAAGTGACCAGAACAGCATTAACTGCAGGTCTCCTCCTCATTCTTCAAGTGCATTAACATTCACAGAGGTCTGAGAACAATACCCAATACCCCCCCCCCCAAAAAAAACCCCAGCATAGACAAATACATATACATATATACAAATACATATGTAGTTTATGTTGACTGCTAATATGCAATCCACATAACGGTATAGAAATTAGGCTTTCATTTATGCAGCATTGTCTGCACATTGATGATCCTTTCTTAAATTTGTTTTTAATAATTTTTTTTTAATTAAGGGAGAAAAACAACTAAAATAACAACATTAAAAATAAACCTCTAAGGACGTCCAACTGTGATATCTTGAATGCTAATGCTCAAAAACCAGTAATGATTGCGCTTGCTTGTGTGTTTGACTTCTGGGAGCTCATTACAGCAGCTGAAACAGATGTGGGCTGAGAGGGTTAAAAGTGCACCTGGTCCAGCCCTGGCGAACAGGCAGAGTGGAAGATCAGCCTGATTGTAATTATTACTGTACAATCAAGATCACACAGCTCTCTGCTGCAATCATTGACTACACTGTGGTACAGACGCCTGCATTTGATAAGGGATTATTTCACAACACCAAATTACTCTTCACGCAGCAACACAAACAGACACCGACTGCATAATGGAAAAAAAAATCGCTTGATGACATAGCAGGCGCCACGAGATGTTCTGTTAAAGTTGTTAGTGTTTGCAGAAAATAAAGCTTTAGGTGTGCTCTGAACATGTTTGTGCTAACTGGTTCCCACCATTTCTGTGGTCCGTGTGGTTTCGCTAACAGTCTGCCTGCAGATAATGGTGTAATAGGGCTCTGTAGCTGGAGAGGCTCCAGAGGTGTTGGAGCCTTGCAGTAAATGGCTTCGCTCTTTGCCTGCTGAGTGGGAAACGAGCAGGGGGGGGGGGCACCTCACCCTGCTCTGCCTTCCCTCGCTAATCCCCCGCCTCATCCGGGCCACCACAATCAGCGCTGTGAACCAAGGTGGACTAATGCTATCAGTAGCCGTTTAGCGGAGCCCAGCATTGGCTCGGCCATCCTCTCATTAGCGCGGCGGAGCTCCTGTACTCTGACACTGCCCTTGGGGGGGCTCAGGCAGTCTGAAAGTGCAGATGAAACCCCAGACACAAGTCTAAGCACCTCCACACCTGCAGACCCGTTAAACGACTGCGGGCCACCAAATGATAATGGCATAGCTAACCATGAAATAATAAACCGTTTGAAACAGTTTGAAAACGGTGGATTCTGCAGTCATGTTTTTCGATCTTCTTGTCTTCATTTTCCACTCCACGCACAAGGAGGAAGCCACGTGTAGCAACGGCTTAGCACGGTGCAAACCACAGCCTTTCCAAATCGCTAGCAGTTAGCCACACACTGGAGTAGCACGTGCCTTCTTTAGTTTCCACCTACATCTTACATGGAGTTCCGAATCGCCTTCACGGTCCCCGGTGACGAGCTGTTACAGCAAAATACATGCTAAGAGTGAACACAGAGGAGCCAGTCACATCAGACCCTGGGCCTGATTATCATGCAGCACCATCCAGATCCCGCACCACCCCTGACCCGAGCCAACGCTCCAGGAACCGCAGGCCTTTCACGGCATTCAGCGTCACTTCTTAAGATTCCCTCGCGATCTCCCAACTGCACTCTTAACTCACTCTGTCTCAACCTTCTTCTTCAACCACCGTGAGGCCATCTTGTTTGATCAGAGCTAAGGACGGCAGGAGCTAGCTTCACAGATGAAAGGTTTTACACAAAGCAACTGTTTTCACTTTGTGGTTTCACGCGCATGGCCCAAGCCAGAAAAATGAACTGTGGGAGTTCAAATACGATTGGGCGACAGGGGTCTTCAGCGTGAGGATGACTGTCTTGAGTTTTTGTCGGGTTTTTGTTTTCTATTTACCGTGTCTCCCAAAATCTCTTCATCATCACCCTCTCCTTCTGTCACTCCCACCCACCACATATGTTCCATTTTTTTGTATGCTAGAACTGTCTTTGGCAATGTATTTCAGATAAATCTGTGGCTGCGCTATTTCCAGACACTTAAAACATTAACCGAGGTGCCGACACCCACTTCCTCCTCTATATTCTCTCAGAAGTTTCATTCTCACACTGTCGCTTGAAGTACACTTTAAACTCCACACCTCGTCTAATGCTTAACTTCGACTGAGCATGGCTATCCTTATTTCTCATCGCTTATGGTGTTTTTATTTATAAGATTTGTTTGATTTGAATATTGGTGTGTGCTGTGCAGCAATATTCTCTGGCTCATACCTTTTTAGCTGTACAAATAAAAACAAGTAAAACAAAAAAATAGTTAACTTATCCCATCATTTTGATCTGAAAAACGGAACTTTTTGTAAAATTCCGGAAAGTGAACAGACATCGATGGTGGAAGTGTCAGTATGTCTAAGGAGGAGGGGTTCATATGAAAGCCTCCGGTGCACGTGACATTGGCCAATGTGACAGCGGTTGCGTAATGGCCTGAAGCACGTTGTAATGGCCCCAGAAAGACCTGTGATTACAATCTGAGGAATTGCGGGACCACATAATCAAGTGCCCATCACTCTCGCGCTTGGAGGAACCAGGCAGGATAGAGTGCTGCCAGTCTAATTCTGCTTTGAAAATTAATGAGCTGTCACCACGGCGGAAGCACTTTTATCTGCCTCTTCCTTTTGTCTGCTGTGGTGTGTATCAGTGAGAAGCTGGAGATTGGGAAGTGGCAGAGTAAAGCCTCCCTGTACAACCCCCCACCACATCCCCCTCCCCCTAATACAAACACAGTAAACTCTTATTCTAGGCTTGTGCCAGTGAAGTGATTGGACTCGGAGTTCTGAACACGCACGCTTTGACTCTGCTGGGTACATAATAGTCTCTTATCTCTGCTCCGCTTGCGCTTGGGAAGAGGTGGTCTGGCCGTATTTCTTTATTTAATTTTTCCTATAGACTGAGTGGAAGACATTGATGGGTCAAAGATCAGGCGATATGACAGAGCGTTAATGTGGAGCATAAAGCGCTCACTGAGCGCCTGCGTTCACCCTGCCACTTAATTACAAGCCAATAGCGGGACACCAGCAGCTAATTTATTTCTTCTTGCTCACTCTGGGGACCTGGCGAGCGTTTATGCTCTTAATCATTGCCAATCGTGTCTCGTACACACACAGTGTGATGAGGAGTGTCTCGGCCCTGCTTTCCATTTCGCGGCGGCACGTTCTCCGAGCGCCTCCGGCCTCGGCGGTGACGCACTCCAGGACCGCACGGAACTCCCCAGTCATGCCGCGGAGAGCCGCACCTGGACCGCATGGCAGACTTCTGCTCCAGTGCCGCTGACTCGACCAGAACATCCATGCTGATTATTCATTCATTCTTTGTGCGCTTTGATGCTTCTGACAGTCGAGACCCCGAATGTGAGGCATCTGTCTTAAATTCAAGATGTTCCCATCACTGGGACCCAGGATCGAATCCCAATGATGCCGAGGCCATGCATAACCAGGAGCGTGATAGAGCATGCCTGACCCTGCTTCTTGGCCAGGTCTCCGCTGTTGCGCCACATCACCTTTGGCCAATCCGGTGCGTACGCCAGCTCTCAGGCGTGTGCTCGGGCCGCCCGCACACCCCCCGGCGAACACCTGCGAACTACGCGAGCGGCAGTCGAAAAAGATGCAGCAGCTGGATTTGTGGATTGCAGAGGAGGTGCATGCTTTCGTTCACCCTCCCCAGATCCATGGCAGTCAGCAAAAAGAACGTTCTTTAGACTTCATTGGTGCAGGTGCCTGGCTTTGAACCACGAAGCCTGTCCATGTCGTGGTGGTCATCACGAGGCCGGGAGCTGCGGGATGAGCCTGATCGTCAGACCCTTCGTTGCTTATTCACATCAGTTGTTGCGAATAACAGACCTGCAGACTCAGAGCATGAGCGAGCTCCTTTTTGTCAGCACGTGCATTTCTTTGGCACGTTTACCATGCCTCTTGGTCATCCCCTTGCTGTTGCCGCTACCCATCACCCCGAACACCTCCTGTTGCACCAGAACCGTATCCTTGGCCCCAAGAGCATCAATGCGAGTTGGCACAACCCCCTACGGGCTCCAGTTAATCAGCTTTGTAAATGCGCTGCAGGCACAGTGTGGGCATTCAGGGCATAAACCCCAAGCAAAAGTACGGCCTCGAATGTCATTCCATCACTGTGCGAACTTTAGCGAGCATTTCGCATTCAAAGTGATAGAGGAACGCTTGAAGGAAAATGCACTAGTGTCGTGTCATAGCCTCCACCCGAACGCAGCCGTATAATGCAATCACCAAGCGAGCCTCTGAAGGCAGCGCTGCTCTGGTTTCCTGCGTGGGGCCGGGCTCCTCGGACTGATGTTGCTGCCGAGGCACTTGCTGCGTTTCGCCGTGGGCCATTGTCCTGCCAAGTGTAGCCCTGTCTCTTCTCAGCAAACAACCTCCCCCAAACCCCTTCAAAAACCAATAAAAGAACTGTGTCTTCCTTTTTTTGTTTGTTTGAGGAACATGGTTGTGGAATATTGCTCAGTCTCTAGTGTTATTTTCTATGTTTTCTTTGTCTCTCATTTGTGTGTGTGTGGGTGTGTGTGGGTGTGTGGGTGTGCCTCCAAACACCTGCAGTAAATAAAAGTAATTGTATCCTGTATGAGAGATGTCCTCAGAAACTAGAACCACAAGTGTTTCACGTCCCAACTTAAGCCTTATCGTCTAATGTGTGACAATTATGTCAAAAGTCACAAGCACATTAACCATCTTGTTTAGCGAATATGCTACTCCCACATAACAAGTATGCGATTACATGTTAGTATTTTTTAAAAACCACATTAGTTGCCAACTACCTTAATTTCATGGCTTCGTTGTCATGTTTTTCAAATGTTAACTGAATGTTAACAGGTTGCTAACTGGATGCTAAGACAGATGGTCAACGCCATGGCGATGCTGCCGGTAAACACTTTGGCTTAGTCTGCCAGTGCCGTGTGTGTGGCTGTAGGTATACGGGAGAGGAACAGAACAGGAGATTTCAGCAGCACAGCATGGATGAGAGTGGGTACTGCAGTCAGGACCACCACAAGCCATCTACAATGAAACAGATGGAACTTCTGTCTCCTGGCGATAGGAAAGATGCTCCTCCGCTAAAAGTTGAATCACATTTCCAATAGAACCCAGGTTTGTGTGTGCATGTATGTGTGTGTGTGTGTGTGTGTGTGTGTGTGTGTGTGTGTGTGTGTGTGTTTGTGTGAATGAACATATTCGTAGGATTAAAGAGTGGCAGAATGAGGGGGAGTTTTTCCCAGTGTTTCATTTCTCTTTCTGAGGTGTGAAATTTTAATGGAATCTAGTTTAGTTAGGGCTGCATTAATGGCTTGCTCACTCCCACTTAAACTGGCTTCTTTTTTCCCCGAGCCTTGCAGGTTTGCACATCATTTCAAAATTGTGACTTAATGGATGTACTCACATGCATAAAAGTGCAGCAAGTCTTCTGTGGAGAGATGTCTTTTTCCATTTCCATAAATTACATGCAGTACAACTGAAGATGGATGTAACAGTGCCTGACAGACAACTACCCATTTGCTTTTTCGTGAAAGTGTGCAGTGACTTCAAACTGATTTTCCTTGTTTCCTTCTCATGGTCAGAATGGTTCCTCATATAGACTTTGCCAGCTCACAAACCCTGCAGTCCAAGTCACCAGGGTCTGCTGTGCTCATTTGTGTGATCACATTCAGTGGTTTCATTGTTGTACACTGTTTGGCCACTGTGAGCCAGGAAGCTTTAACTGTGTCAGCAAAAATGACCATATAGCTCATCATTCAGCCAATTAATGCAAAACAGGCTTTCAGAAGATCAGAAAAATTATTAAAAGTGATTCATTATAAATGTAAGATGTAAGTCCACTCATGGACCCATGGAGTTATAAATGTAAGATGTGAGTACACTCAAGATAACTGCTATAGTCCTCTTCAAAATGCAATATAGTGAAATATAGTGAAGATAATGAAAATATATTACAAAATATTCTATTTCGTATGTGATCTTATGAAGGTCAGTTTAGATTTTGCTGTTGTAGGTGTTCGCATTGATCAAAATAACAGTGTCAGTGCATTCATTTCTGCGGTTACAGTGGGGCTGCTTTGGTATTTGTACCACAATGCACGTCTGCTTTCCCTTTTTTCACAGTGCTCATTGTGGCGTTCCAGTGAACGTCAGAGCAGGTGACTGGGAGGATTGGTAAAATCCCAGAGAGAGCTCTGATCCTAAGTCAGATGGAATCTATGGGGGATTCCACCAAAAGGTCATCTAAATGGAGCTCCGATCGGTATCATCACACGGCTGAGTATAAGCCAATCACTGAAGAGAAGCCAAAGGGCTTTGTGCGACACAGGAAAGGAGAACATGTGCTGTGTGTGGCGAGAAAAGCAGGCCAATTCCTTTAGAGGCTGAAGCGGCGGAGCTCCTCTGTGGCTCTTGAGTAAATGTTACACATTTAGAGAATTCGAACTGGAGCACCTCTGTCCATTGTGAACAGTTCTGGCCACGCATTGGGAACAGTTTTTCACAGACTTTTTCACACCTGTAATGATGGGTAAAAGCCTGTGAGGTGTCTGGTTAACAATCTACTGAGCAGATCTTGGGAAATGTCCCTATACATTTTGAGGAGTATTAAAGGCATTTTACATTAATTTTGTACCAAAATGTTTTGACTTTCACATTTGCTTGCGATCGTAGGGAGAAAAATCCACAAATTTCTCTAAGCAAATACTAGTCCCTATTTAATTGCTCCATACTTAGGTGTAGTGGAATTTTCCTATACAAACACATGATTTATGATTTCTCAGAGATATAGAATATCTTCTTAATCTTTGTAATGTCTCAGAAAATACAAGTTTATTTTAAGATAAACGAATTACAAGGAGCAGAATTTCTTCCCTGAGCGGGTCTCCTTAACATGGAAAACGTTTCTGGTGTGCTACTTGATTCTGAACTTGATGTTAAATTTTTATAGAGAATGAAATTAATATGTCCAAACTGCATGAGGTTTGCTTTAAGAGCCTCGGGACAAGCTATTCAATCTTAAACTAAGAAAAAAAAATAATATTGTGGAGGCATAAATAGTCAGCTCCGCACCTTCAGCCGCGTGCAAAACACACGGTATGAGGTGTGTTTTTGGATAATGGCTTTCAATGCTGTAGGGAAGCATGAATAACTTTACATTCCTCAGCCTGAGAAGGGCGCACCAAGGCCCACGTCCCGTGCTCCTACGCCGCTGAATTAAAGAGGTTACATTAGATTTTTATCATCAAAGAGAATTAACGTCTGTAAATGGAAAGCGCAAAGCCTCCCTCGGGGCTTTCTCTCGGAACTGTTTTAATCAGGCCTCGGCTCTGGCAAACTGATGAAATGGACTAGCTCAGAACTGCAGGAGTGACAGGACCTGAGACGTGGGAATGTCTCTCTTTGTCTGTCTCTTCCTCTCTCTCTTTCCCACCCAATCAGATTCTGCACATGCACCTTCAATGGATACTATGTGGGATTGTATCTAATTCATTTTTCTAATTCAGTTTTATTGTTATTATTATTTTTTTTTAAAGAGTCAGGTCACCAAAATGATTGGTTGATCAAATAGGGTAAAGGACATATAAAATTCAATTTTAGCATTATGAATATGGCCATTATCATCTCAAGCTCTGCCTACAGTACAGAGGTATAATTTCCTCGGACACTTTAGTACAGCTTGCACAGACTGACTTGTGTATCGATCCATCAGTCAGCATCGAGTTTCTCTGTCTGTGCCACTCAAAGCATAAGCTAAAGATCATTTCACTTTTCTCATTTAGATGATCCATCTCTCTTTATTCAGCATAACCTTGAACGTGCATTAATGCAGCTGTCATTTGAACTCCTACTTGTGTACGCTGCCGATACATCAGGGATGAAGTGCTCCATGTGAAATGTATCCTTTGCTTTTAAAAGGCCAAACACAAAGACAGCCAAAGACCTGGACAAAGGATATCTTTGAAATGACAAACTGTTTTGAAAGAGTTTATTTGCAAAACACCAATTGTCTGTTGATTAGCATTATAAATAAGGGTTTCTGTGTCTTTTAGCTACTGCTCAGGATTGCTAAAAAAGTAGCAGAACACATGGTTATTAGAGTCCGGGAGGAAAGACGTCTGTGAAGTATATCACTAAAATGAAAGAATAAAAGGTTAAGGAAAGAAATGTTGCTTCACTATATTTTACTACCTTTCCAGAGTTGACACTGATAGTAAACATATATATATATATATATATCTCAGCTCTAACTCTTTTGAACTGAGGAATTGGTGAATCAGATCACATTAATTAATTACTTCAGATGAAATAAGCCTACTCTACAAAGTCATGTTTAATTTAGCTCACAGAGATGAGAGTAAACTTGATGCAAACTTCCGTTGCATATATGACACTTAGTTGAAAATACAGTTGAACCTCAATTTTCTTGGGTTTCAGTTTCATAGTTTTGATTCCATAGTTTACCATCAACAATTAAATGGGAATTTTTGGAGAGTTTTGCAGCATTCTGTGGAACATTGTAGACACTGCATGTAAACTAGAAACAACTACAAACTAGAAAATGTAAAGAAAAGTTGTAAAAGGTTTAGTAAGCCATAAATGCAAAAAAAAAAAAAAATGGACCATTAATCTGTATTATCATTTATTATTATACATATATTTATTATGCATACTTATTTATTATACTATACATACATTTATTATAAATGCGCCAAGGCACTGCAGAACATGCACTCTGGGTGTCATGCTCTATGTGTTAAATATAGTCAACAGTATTAAGAGGTAAGATTTGGGGAGGTCTAAAGATATTCATAGGTTTTCTATATTCGGGGGTGATGGGGCACTGGACTCACTGCGAAGTTCCAGCAAAGACAAACACCAATAATCGAGGATACTTAAAGTATGAGGCATCATGAATGTTTTCATTTAGCATGTCTGAAATGGCATGAAGCAGCAGGAAGAATTATCAGTGTATCTACATGGTTTTGAAAATTGGCACAAGGGTATTTTCAATTCAATGATAGAAGGAGCAGCCCTCAACATGTAGAGGAGACCGAAGGGATCAGATGATGATGTGTAGCTGTCTGTAGGGGTTGGCAGTCCATTGCATTATAATACGGGGGCTCAGCACTGTTTGCTGTTTACAAAAACTAAAAGTGCATGAGCTCTGCTCCAGTGCTGGTCTCCACTTGTGAACTCTCCTCATCTCACATCATTCCCTTTTTCAATGAGGTTTGTTACAGTGGTACAGGGTTCTGCAATAGCTACTGCAATATCTTGATTTTGTGGTCAGTAAACAATTTTTTGGTTGAACTGGGGGGTGTGCTTTGGATTGAAGGGGGAAAAAAAGTTCTAGAACATTACCAGAGTTCTTCACCTCTTTATGTCAAACATACCTCGGTTTCAGTACTAAATTGGTTTCAGTCAAAGTTCCAATATTTACAGAACTCAGATCGATTACATCTGTGGATTGGTGATAACAGAGGCCTACTTCTGTCAAGACTTCCAAATAGTTTGTTGGCATGTAAGTGATGTTGAATTGGAGTTTGGGAGACTTACGGATGCCAAGATACAACTCCTGTAACTGGTCTGCTTAATGCTCCAAAAAGTTTTTCCCCTTAGTGTGAATGAGGGCAAATACACTTGGTTCTCTTCCAAGCATATTCATTAGCACTCCAGTTGTTTGATACTTCTTAATTGCTTCACTTATTATGGAAGCATAATCCAGTCCAATAATAATCTAATTCAAATGCTAATTTAAATTCAAATCTAATTAGAAAGTGCTCATTCAGTATATTTACAATTAATTCTCTCAGGTGAGTGTACATAATTTGAGACATAATTCAAATTCAACAACAAAACATATATTTAGGTAGTTGTCTTTGCATTGTTTTTTGTACAACAATGCCCAGTGGATATCACTGTTAAAATGGTGAAGCAAAATAGATTTGACAGTTCATTTTCAGTGTTTTAATAGGCAGGATTCTGCCATATTGAAAGTAATAGCAATTTCTCCAATTGTTATTACACTTCCTCGTTGTCACGCTTCCTACTCTGCCAGAATTGAAACCCTTTCTCAATCCAATGTGCAACTGCATTTTTGCTGTTGACAAATATGTCAAGCAGTGAAATCCTGAAGGTGGGACTCGGGGAAGAACTATTTGTGTTATTTAGGCAGTAACTTTGACCAGGCATTTGAGTGCAACTTCTTAGTCACAAATATACAAGTTTACAAGGATTGCACAGTTTTGTAGCCATGTTGAGATGATGATGTGTTCCTCAACCTTAAACTTCCTGAGCGCAATTTGCAGACCGCAAGACAGGGGTGTAAGGTATAGGGGCAGAACCTCTATGGTGATTGACCAATCAGAGCAGAGTGCGTGAGCTGACCAATCAGAGCAGACAGGGCTCATTGGGAAGGGGCATTTCAGACAGAGGGTAAAAAGAGATGTACAATATGAGGGAAAAATAATGTGGTTTTGGAACATGAGCACAATGGGTCCCCTTTAACCTCAATGACAGCAAATCTAATAACACTCCAGTTATGCAACCATTGAGTTTTAAAGGAACTGTAAATATGGGATAAGCAGTCAGTAATTCACTCACTTTTGCAGATGTGAAATATATCACTTTAGTCACTAATTGCAGATGCATTGTAAAGTACACTAATAATGTTTGCAAGATAGCTAGTTAGCTACTGAGTAATCTGACATGTAGACATATTCAGATGTAACAAAGTAATTTCTTCCTAAACACATCTGGCACCAAAAAGTCATTCCTTTACATCCTCCCTGTGGATGATTGATAGGAAAAAGTGTTTACATTTTGGTAGAGTTGGAGCACTGAGTATAAGTAAGTGACAGTGCAGTCAGAGATATTGGTAGGCAGTCTATTACTTTTTCTGTATAGCGGTAGGGTATCCAAAGTTAAGACATTACGCATTCATTGTGATACGGAGTTTGCTTTTCCATTTTAAATTTTTGGCAGCTGCTGTACATTTGTAAATTTGAATTATGTCCCATGTGCACTCACATGGGAAATGCAATTGCAAATATATTACTGAAAGAACATGTTTAATTAGCATTTGAATTAATAAAAGTTCAGTTTATACTGTTCTATATACAGCAGTGGATTTAGTTATAAAGCTATTACAGGTATAAAGCTTTTATGGCTGTTGTCTGATTTATGAAAGTGAACAACCTTTTTTTAATTTCGTTAGTTTAATGTTTGCCCTTCCTCATGTTGACAGATGACTACAAGTTGTTTGGGCTGTCATGTGGCATCACATTTACTCCCCAGTGACGAAGGTATTCAGTGATGATAAGCGTTAAGATGTGTTTTTGAGAAATTCAGTTTAAGATAAATTTGACAAATATTCTTGACATCAGATAAATCGCACAGGCAAGTGTGTGAGCTAATGTAAATATGTCCTGACAGATGCTTAAAATAGCTTAAAACGTGCACATATTAGACAAACTGTAAACAGACCTAAAGCCTTTCTGGACCATGCATTGGATTGCATTGGATGCCTTGTGGAAAAATGTTGATAATGGTTTGCGAAACAATTTCCCTGCATCATTTATGTTTATTTGTGTTGTAGTTGACTTTAAGCAAAAAGAAAAAGATTGCAAGAAAATGTTGAATGGTATCACATGCTTTTGTCCAGAGGTTATTGCTGTTATAGGAGTGATTAGAAATTGCTTTTCTTCACAAAATTCTAGCTAGATTTGGACTTTAATTTTCTCTTGATTGTAATATGAACCATCCAGGTAACTTTCAACAAATGCACACATCATTAAAGCATTCGGAAGAAAGAAACGGATACTCTCATGCTTCCACACACCATGTCACCAGTGTGAGTCTGATCAGGACTCTGCTGGGACTGACTTCCAAACCAATTCAGTGTTCAAATGCTGACACTGGAATCAGGAAGGCACTTTGGAAATTAATAGAAGGTTTGTGAGACACATTACTAAATGTTTTTTGCACTTTCATTCAAGAATATGTTTATAACATTTGCCTTTAGTAAATTATTCTGAATTGCCTGCTTTTGTTTGTTTGTTTTTGAAGAAGGCACAATAAACAGCATGAAATGGTAAAATTAAATGGTAAAAAAACAAGTAAACAAATGACTAAAACCCCAACCCCACAACAACCCCCATTTTGCTGTAAAAGTACAATTATTAATGTAAAAATCCCTTTTTCTTCCTTTTTTGTTCATTGTTTATCATTAATAATATGTTCCCTCTTGAGTGCACATCTCAAATTAACGAGCATATGTTCAAATCAGTCAAAATAGGGATGAAAAAGAATCCCTTGTTAAAACACAACAATCATGTTTCAATGGTCCGTTAAAGTCGGCCACTCGTGTTCAAAGGAGCTTTCTTTCATCTCTTGCCTTAAGTTGCTAATCTTTTCAATGTACTTGTGTCGGTGGGCGGCTGCGCATATTTTCCAGCCCCACGCACATCTTGCTTTGATTTCTCTCGCTTTCATTCTCCCCATCACTTGAGCACCAACCAGATTACGGTTACAAACGGTCTATTTCATCCTGCCAACTCTCTGTGCATGTATTGGATGAGCTTCCTTTAAACCTCACTTTCTTTTCAGTAACTTTACAGATTGGTTACTCTGCCAAATAAGTAGCATGCACAATATAAACTTTGCAAAAATATGAAGCCAATTGACCAAAACTGTCCGTAGCACTTGCCACATACATACTGTGTGGCCTGCTCCTATCTAATGCATGATGATGCATGTTCCCAGGTTCTAAATTTTACTTTGTAGAGATGTTTAACCAAGCATGGTGTCATGGAGGAATATAGGTCTGGTCTTTGGATTTTTCTGTCCATGTTTCTGCTCTTCTCGCTTCAATGTCATTCGCTCGCTGTGCCATGTACCGTGGGCGTGGTGATTTATCTGTTACTTGCTCTAATGTGAAGGTTCGACATGCCCATGGAGGCCTCTTTGTCATGGCACAGACGACCTCCCTCTGGATGAGGGCCATGTAAGGCACCTGAGAAGGGCAGACGTGACTAGCCAGGTGGGAAATCAGCAGCCCAGATGCCCAACGACATCTTTCTATGCTCTGCGTGCCTGCCTCGGACCGCCCACTCCACACGACGGCTCCCCCATTTATCTCTGTCCTACGGGTCACACAGGCGTACGTGCGCGCAGGCGCACGTACTGACAGCAGGCTGTAATGAGCCCCTCTCATGCAGGCCCTGCCAAGTCACTTGATTGATTGATTGATTTATTAACGTTACCGAAGAAATTCATGCCCACACTCAGCGATGGCTGCTCTCTTCTAGCACTTTGTGTTCTGACAGTTTTACCCACTTGAAGACTAAGATCAGCAGAGCAGTCCCTTCTCACTAAAAGGATGTGCATGTTCAGATGCGTGCAGAGACAGAAGTCTGAGAAGCAGTGAGCAGTTTTATAAAACTATTTTTGCCAAATATATACCCTATATGTGACTGTGTGAATGCATTAGTATCTGCTGTGAGACGCGTTTCCCATGAAAACACAGTTACACACGTGTCTACCATTGCAGATTGCCCAGCCTTTGGCTGTGTTATGTTTCATTCTGTTTTTGTTGTCTTCAAAGGATGTTGGGTCTAGGGAGTAGCAGGGGGAAAAAAGGAGAATAACTATATATAAAATAAAAATAATGCAGTTGTGATTAAAAAAAAAAATGTAAAAAAAGCATTGAGACGCACACACACAGATGTGCCTGGAAACAGCTATACATATCTTTTTACAGCTGTTGCTATGATGGTGGTAAAGCCATTGTTACTTAGCAAGAGAAGCAGAACAACAAAGCAGGTGCTATCACAGGCTCCCACGCAGTGCCTGCTTTGGCCTGCTCTCGGTGTTATTCTCAGGCGGCTAATGCGATAAGAGCCCCAGCACATGCCATGCCACACGCCTGAGAGACAATGAGAGAGAGAGAGAGAGAGAGAGAGAGAGAGAGAGACAGACAGAGAGACAGACAGACAGAGGGAGAGAGAAAGAGAGAGACAGAGACAGACAGACAGAGGGAGAGAGGGAGAGAGAGAGAGAGAGAGAGACAGAGAGACAGACAGACAGAGGGAGAGAGAGAGAGAGAGAGAGAGAGAGACACAGACAGACAGAGGGAGAGAGAGAGAGAGAGAGAGAGAGAGAGAGAGACACAGACAGACAGAGGGAGAGAGAGAGAGAGAGAGAGACACACAGACAGACAGAGGGAGAGAGAGAGAGAGAGAGAGAGAGAGAGAGAGCAAGAACAGGTTCATCATAATTTTCTCAGTGGTGGCAGTGTCCAGTTCTCTCTATTACACTTCCGGGCAGACAGACCTGCTGAAGCCTGGACCATTGATGATAACTGTGGTGCTTCATCCAGTCCTACAGAGGATCTGTTAAAGTGATGGTGTGGAGAGGTGCGGCGTTTGCTTTCTTCAGTTTGATCCAGCAAGCTTAAAAAGTCATCCAAGTTTTCCACTCCCTGCTTCTCCTTGTGCAATCTCTGATCTTGTTCATCGCTTTGCCATGGCAGGTTTCCTGCAACATGTAGCCTATCCACTTGCTTCCAGATCTTCGGTGAAATGTGTTGGTTTGTTTGCCTGTTTTACCACCTGCTGAAGGGTAACAGAAGTCAGATGGGGTTTTTGAGGGCTTTGAGAGTGTCACCCATATTACTCAAGTACTTTTTAGAGATGCTACTAAGATGCTACTTGTTCTTTTACATTACAACTGAGCAATCTCACCATTATTTATCTTTTTTCTTAGACAGTCTGGGGAAGCATTTCTCTCTCTCTCTCTCTCATTATTCTTAATTATTAGGTGAATTATGCAGTTGAAATCTGAACAGGTGCACTGATTGCTTGGGATTTTTGTTTCTCTTTGGCATTGGTCTGTCTGACAGTGAAAACAGGTACAGCATCCTATCCACAGAGACGATTAGCCAGTAAGTGCCAAGATGCATGGTTTGCTTTTACACCATGAACACTCACCCATTGTGAAACACAGCCACTGTGTTATTCATGCACTGCGCTGACAATTTCAGACTGAGTCATTGCTGTTTTCTATAAAGCTTGACTGCATAGTGTAAATAATTATTATTCATCTGACAAATAATATAGCTTAGCTAGAATGCACTTTATCAATGAATGAAAAATGTTAAGGTAACAAACTTAGAGTTGCAAATGACTCTGCAGAATAAGAGAAAATGAGATGTCCAATCAGGTTGAGGTGAAAAGAGCTTTTGAATGCGGGCTGATAGCCATCATTATCTTATGTGTGCTAGCAGATAAACATGTATATCTTTTCAGTGCTTACCTGATAACCATCAATATCTTTTTGAGTAGCTAGATGATAAACATCGATATCTTTTTGAATGCTTAGCTGATAACCATTGAAATGTTTTCAGTGTTGGCTGACAAGCTTCGTTAGCTTTTGAGTGATAACTGATAACCACCAGTCCTGTTTTGAAACCTTTAAAATGCCAGAAGGATGCCCTTGGGACAAATAAAGGCATGACCTTTACTCTGCTGTTCATAACTGATAATCTTATGATGGTTTCCTGGTCAGTTCATTCATCAGCAGTTTTCTAAAACTGAAAGTTTGAGACAAGTCTCCTTTTCTAAATCCTGTTATGAAAGATAAAAGTGTCTAGTTTTAGATTTTACAAGCTCTTACAATAGTACTGTAAGTTCCTCTTTAATTTGATCATATCAGCAAAGACACATTCATTCAGAGCACCATGGCAGCTATAACGATCAATTTCTTATTAAACAAGGAAGTCCTGTCAAGATTGTCAGATTTGCTCAGACTTAAGTTTCATTCTTTTCAGTTTGACATCACAGCAATATGTACTCAAAACTAAGAGCTTAAAAAAATACCCAGAAAAACTACATATATGTGCTTAATGCTCAAGTGATCTGTTCATGTGGAGTTTATTTCCAGAAGAGTTTAGGTGACTTGACAACTGTTTACATAAGTTAGTTAAAGGTGTCTGGACAGGTTCAAGTATGTGGCCTGAAAAACCTGTTCTTTTGTTGGGGGAAACGCCGAGCCCTGAATGCTAATATTGAGCATCTCTCACCAACGTCCTCCACCCTGAGTGAGCAGGAGATTTATCGGGAGTCACGAAGCAGAAGAGGGAAGGTGCCACCCCATTCCAACGCGGTCCCGCGCTACAATTCATTTCTAGGACTTTCCGCCATGACAACTCCATTACATTTCTGCTACCTGTGTACAGTCAAGCAGCTGTTGTCATGACAACAGGCAGTCCAGGTTTCATTGGGTAGACTAGGGATGTAGAATAAGAATTTATTGCCCACTGAAGAATGGGGCTTGCTGACTATAACCATTATGTTCGGCATTACTGGACAAATGAGGTTTATTTTTAAAAAGAGGGTTCACCTAATCTAGCAGACAAAGGCTCTCATAAGATTTTGAGTCATACACATTTATAATTCTCACATATATAAGACTGTTGTGAAATGACTAACCATTTGTCATTCTCTTTTGTCATTCTATAATTAGCAAACATTTAAAACGATTAAAATCAATTTAGTTTAATCATTGGATAATATATATTAAGCACCATTTTGCCCTAATTCAGACTACCATGAAATTCACCTGCATGTGTTCGGATTGTGAGGCAATTGGATTATTTGTCATAATACAGCCTTAAGAAATGTAAAGGATGGACAATGAACACAAAAGATAATGGCCAATTACCCGTGGTGAGCAATGAACAGCACAGGGGTAGAGAGGGGAAATAATGCTAACTGAACAAATTACTCTTCAGTAAAGGATTTACTGGGGAAAAACAGTAATCACTTTAATTAAATGCAGAAAAGGTTTATGCTTGAATATCATTTAATTAAATTTTTGTAGGCAGTAAAAGCAATATTAGAAGTATTGGATATTGCACTTAAATACTTAACTGTTATTTCATTATGGTTGGTTGCGAAATCTAATGGATCACTAATCAGGAACCATATCACTGAGTGTTTTTATTCTTATCTAATCTGCAAAAAACCACGTGACTCCCCACTGATAACAGTGCATGGCTCCTAGCGGTGTGTGAAATCAGTGTGTTTTTAATGTCATTGATCATTGCCTGTGACTGTGATGCCCCTCGTTTGCCTGTCCCCTTCTGTGCATCGTCTGTGTAAAGGAAGTACTCCATTCCATTTGGCTGGATATGAAATATCACCTGGCAGTTATTTCGAAGCAGCGTAGCTATAGCCCCTCAGCCTGGCTCAGGTGCAGTGATCTCATCATTCAGGGACACAGTGAGCTCATCATCCAGGAGCCAGGGGTTTCGATCAGCCTTGCTGCTCTCACCGCGCCTAACAAAACGTCATGGAAGTTTGAAGCGTGAACCGCGATTCTGCTGCCTGCAGAACACGTCAGCAACAGCTGATGCCCGTCTCTGATGATTCTCATGAGAAAATCACCACTCCCTAATAGCATCTTTTCAGGTCATGATGGGTAATGGGCAACATAGTAAATGTTTGGTAAGTGTGTGGACATGGCTGGTCTGAGTGACATGAGTGACACCATCGTCATCAAACCACTCATATCACTTAACATTAGAAAATAGAGACAAAGCAACATGGTGACGCTCATTGCTACTGAAGTGCATCATTTCTGTCTGTTTTTGTGATCTAAAGCAAGTGTTCTGACAAGCATTCAACTTATCAGCTAAACATCAAGCCATGTCATAAAATCCTAAGCAACCTCATTATTTATTGATCAGTTGATTGATTTATTATTAAAGGTATTGTCCCAAGGTGATCCAAACCCTGGGTTCACCCTGGAGTATGTCCAGTGAGCTCCCCAAGCCTGGTTCAGCTCTGTACTGTGATGCAGATGATGCCACAGCCCCTGTTTCAGGCCATAAGGATCTGCTCCAAAGACCAACATTCTTCCATTTTTTGTGCTGGCATTTACCGTCTGGGATGTTGCATCATCTCATAACCCAACCGTCCGGACAGTCGACCTTCCTTCGGCTGCACCTTTTATGAGATGAGCTTGAACTCCTGCTCTGTTAATCCTGAAAGCTGATCCACGCAACTACATTGTCCTTTACCAGCTGGAAGTATGAGAGCAGTGTGCTGAGAACTTCACTGTTGCTTTTTGTCATTTTATTTTCCAAGGCTGGGAGGTGACACTAACCCTAAGCAAACCTGACTCTAATGAACTCTCTAGGCTCTATGAGGGTTTATAATAACACTCTCACTTACATCACCAAGGGCTTTATCATCTAATCATAACCCTTGTCTCCCAGCCTCCCACATCGCCATACTATGCTAAGATAACGGCTTAGGTAGGTTTGCTTCCTGCATGTGAACTAGTTAGCCAGTTACCAGTTAGTAATTCCCAGCAGTGTTGGAGTGCATGAAGCTATAGTCAGTATCTAAGTTCACTGATGAGCCATTCTACCCATGGAGCGAGTCCCCATTTCACTTTTCCAAAAGTTGACTGAGTGCACTGGATCCATGGGCGCTCACACATCTCGGACATCTCAGACATGGTATGTGCGTTTTCTTATGGCCTGAAAGGAGACTGCCGAGCTTTCAGATACTTCAAAAGAACATGACCTCACCACTCAATCTGCTCCGGCTCTCCTGAAATGTCTGTGTGCTTCTGGTGCCATTTTCCAGGGTTGCAGAGCAGAATGTAACAGTAGAAGCCACACAATGCAATCAGTGATGTGTCTGTACTGCGGTATATGAAACTGAGCATTTGCTACCGGCTCTGGCCTTGGCAGACAGTAGTCATGTTAAAGCTTTAACAGTGGTTGTATTAAAGACTAAATCATAGACGTGTTAAAGACCACATGTGCTGCCACCTTTGGTTCCTTTAGCTATGCTAGCACCTGTAAGAAGTCCAGCACTGATGAGTCATGCTCTATTTTTATTTGCCAGCCTTTTGATATTTAAAAATAATGCAATTAATCATATCTGTTTTAGCAAGTTGTTAATCTGCAAAGAGGAGTCGTTTTAAATTCTCCTTAAGCAAGAGCTTAATACCTGACACTCAGAGCTGCTGTGTTGATGGCAATTTTATCTCGAGGGCACTGTTTTTTTTGCTTGGACGAAGGCACCATGACACTTTGAGTTCGAGTCCTCACTGTAATGATTGCCTTTATTGAATTTTGTTCTCTGGGGAGAGAAGAGGCTGCCAAGCCGACCGGCCTGAGCACCTCTTTGTTTCAGTCACAGAGCAAGAGACCTCCCCTTCGGAAAGTAAACATGCTCAGAATAATGTTTGTCACAGTTGAGAAAATGATGGAGGGTTTTGTTTTGCATGTGTATGTGTGTAGGTGCACGTGCGCGCGCGCGCGCGTGTGTTTATTGCCTGAGGTGGGATGAACAGAGCGAGCTCTATCAAAATCCCATCTCTTCCCTCAGCCTTGCCGGTTTAGTCTATATCCTTTATTTCTTTCAGCTACAATGTACTCTGACACATTTAATATTAGCCTGGTGTTAAATCTCATAGTGTGACTGCTTGCCTCTTTTCTGGAGCCCTATCGCTTTCCTCCATCGACACATCTATAGTTGTGCGGATAGCGGTGCGGGGAGGCTAAACGCGTAGCAGAGTTTCAGACTGGGGAATATGAATTCCTTTCATATCCTTTCGTGTGTGCTGCGTGTTGCGCTAAACGCATTACGGCAACCCACAGACATTCAGAATTGGTTTCTGCACTGTTTTTGAAGGCATTACCTTCTGAGAAGGAATGACTCGAATCTCCTCGGAAGGACGGTGAGAGGAGCCCTACATAAAGTCACCGAGTTTTGCACGCACTTAGCACAGTACCGATCTGTACTGAATGTCAAATTTAAATCAAAACGACAGTCACGACGAGAAAGGTGCATGTGAATATGTCTCCGAGCCAACCTTAATACTCCCTGCACTATATTATCTTTCTGTTCACAATCTTATGTGAGCAGTTCAAGCCCAATTGCTTGGCTGATAGATCTGAAATCGTCTGCCCTTCATTGTCACACACAGTGCTGTGCTGGTGACCCTCTCTCAGGATCACTCCGTGAGGATCACCTGAATGCGTAAGCTATTCTATTCCAGATATCATTTCGGGGGGTGCGTGTGTGCTCATGTGTGCACACGTGACGAGAATGAGAGCGAACGAGAGAGTCAGAAACAATGAAAGAGGAGGAATATCGAAAAAGCACTCTGCCAAATGTTTTGCTGAAAGGTAGAAAACCTAATGAGGTCCTTTCATATTCGTACTTTACCTGCATTTATTGTGCATTGCGATGACAGCGTCTTATGTTTATCCAGGTTATTTCAACACCACGCACAAAGAGGCTACTTGACCGAATCCGCCACAGTCGCTCGACACAAGAGGCCAGTTTATATTTACACTTAACAGTGCAGTTCGACCTGTCTTTCCCCTTATGTCTGTCCAGAGTCCTCTTGGGTGTCAGAACGCTTTTTGTTCACGTGTGTGGCCTCTGCTCCATCGAGCGGCCGGCTGTGGGGCTGCTGTCCTGATGCAGTTTTAACGGTGCAGCAGGAACCTTGTCTTCACCACACAGCATATGCCACATTAACTTTTCATGATTGATGCTGTACCTTTTCTCCTCAAGCAGGGGACTTCAAAGGCTTGCTGTCTCTTTCTTCAACATCCTTCTGGAGGCTGAAACCTGTGCTTTCAAGTTCGGAGAGCCCACAGTACCTTGAATTATTTTAGGACTATCTGATAAGATCGCTTACCACAATTATAAATTGCATAAATTGGTGTGAGTCTGCGCTTCATTGGGAAGTCTGGACTGTTGCAAAGGGGAACTTCACGTGGAATTTCCATATTTATTCTTTGGTTGAATGAACATATCTGAGACCAAATGAGTACACTGTCATTTCATACTGAGCCATGTCCCAATTAAAGACAGATTAGGCCAACAAACACTGCAATCTGTATTGTACAAAGCCTAGCAATCAGGGATGTGGAACCAGAGATATTTTCTTTATTTTTGGTAAGATGATTTACTGGTGTATTATTACTGATGACTCACTGGTGTTTCTTTAGGAGGACTGCCCATTTAAAAACCTTCTGATTCAAACCAGTGTGAACCTCAGCGCCGTGTCCAATTTGGTACTGTTCTCATAAGCCATGCTCCTTAATGGGACATCTCATCCATGGCGACCATTAGAGCTTAGTCCCTCAAACCCTGGAACACAATCCGAGAGCGCAGAGACATTTGCTTGACACGTTCGATCAAGCTCTCGCTCATCTGCTCCTGCTGTTATAGCAGTGTCCTCATTTGAATGCTTACCATGGTAGGCTTTCCATTAGTGGGTTTGTTTCAAGCTAACAGGATAATTGATTAAAAGCACATCTTTTCTTAATTTAGGCGTTTCTTCGAGTAAACCACTGATACATCTTGCCCTTAAAAAAAAAAAAAAAAGAGGTTCCAGTACATTACCCCATTGCTCATGAATCCGAATCGCATTGGGAGCATATGCCTGTGCTCATCAGTATTCAAAAAGGCATGGTACACTTTGGCTTTTTAATTATTTTAAAAGCTTCTTTACTTGTCCAACACGATGTCACATTAAAGCACCTTGATGTCGCACAAATGAAGCATAATAGCCCTTAAGTGCTTTTAGCGGAAAGATTCCGTTCCGATGAAAGATGCGTCCCTTTACCTCTTACTGCACTTATGTCCTGCGACTTGCTTTTCCTACAAACATTTTGGCCAAGGATCAAATGCAGACTACTTTGCTTGGTATCAGAAGTGAAAACAATGTCAAATATCACCAACATCAGCCGCTACGCATACGTGTTACGCGCTGACATGCTCGGATATGGCACGAGACGCCCCACGTCAACTCAATGCCTCGGCAGTTTCATAAGGACGGCGCTCAAGGCCGAGCCGAGGGCGAAAACGGGGAGCGCGGTGAAAAGCGCTCAGCTGTGCTCCTGTAATCTTCACGAGAGTGCTACGCTCTGGGGCCAGATGTTCCGCTTGACGTGATGTTTGAGTAAGGAACAGGCTGGCCAGCTGTCCCCTTCTCTTCAAGAGCACCCGGCACTTTTACCGATGGGGTATAAGGTCTCCACTCCGAACGCCGTACTCCGCGTGATACAACATAAACACTTCGCACCTGTTTGACACCACTTTTTGATCCTCTGCTACAATGCTCTGCAAGATAAACAGACTCTTCAGGAGTCATGATAAACAGACTCCTCAGAGGTAGCAGCCTCTCCAGACGCCTATGTTCGCCTGAAATATTAGCACAGCACGCGTTGAACAGAATCTGAGGTGCTCCAGTCAAATGAAGCCATGCTTCCCATACAGCTGTAGGTTTTTCTTTGATTTCCAGCTAATTCATTATGTTTGCCTTCATATTAAATGCATGATAATAGTAAAATTCATTCATCAACCCTTCCCAGTGTTGGTCCCTGGATAGAGTTATATTTAACTAGTGTAGGTCACAGCATTTCCCTACAGCACCTTTGGAGACCTGCAGCCACAGGAATTATGGCATCTGTGATGCAGGTGGAGACATTATTCATGTCCAAGGCCCAGTCAGAAGTAAAACATGGAGCAGAGGAGAGGAGTCGCTGACAGCTTCAAAATGCCAGGCGCATTCGCAAACTCTGTGGCCCAGTTGTCTAAACTTGAAGAGGACATTTTAATGGTGTGTCATAGCTTTTTAGTGTGATAGTCATTAAATTTCGATGGGACTAGAGGCCATTTGCAGAATTGGCTGGCAATCGGTATCTGCGTATAAAACCAGAAGGGTATCTATTACTGTTTTATGGGCCAGTTACGTGGCTTGTGTTCAGTGTCCTGGTTATTCACCAGTCTCTATGTCGTGTGAACACTCATGATGAAGGACTCCTATGATATCAGAACCAGTACCATAGCATAATCTGTTCAAATGATTGATTCCGTCAGTTTATATCAGTTATTGATGACCAACTGCTGCTTACTAATTCTGCTAGAATTATTCAGCTCTGTGTGCCGCAATAATGCAGTGAGCTTTAGTTCTCATGTTCTTGCGCTGTGTTTTGTTTCTTTCCCACTCTGCAGCTGGAACCACTTACATCTTTGGGAAAGGGGGAGGCCTCATCACCTTCAACTGGCCGGCCAACGAGCGTCCGAGCACACGCACGGACCGGCTGACCGTGGGCTTCAGCACCTCGCTCAAGGACGGCGTCCTGGTGCGCATCGACAGCGCCCCCGGCCTGGGAGACTACCTCATGCTCCATATCGTGAGTCACACTTCATTTCAGCCCAGACACGTGCTCTCTGGACGCATGCCTTCCTGAAGTGCGCTTTCCAAAAGATGCCCGAGAGAATCTGGAAAATTTCTACTAACAAAACTTTTGCTAAGATTAAGCATCCTCTAAACTTAAACATCACAAAATTAGTGTGTGAATTAAATATATATAAATATACATATATATATATATATATATATATATATATATATATATATATATATATATATATATGTGTGTTTATTTATTCTTTTAAAAAAAATGTAAAAAAAAAAAAACTACTCACAATGATTTCACTGTAAACTGAGAAAATTAAGTAAAGTGGAGACGGCAGACTAGTTGCGTGTAGTGGCAGAGAGCACTGACTGGCAGCACTAAAAGCCCTCTTCTTGTTCAGGGTCACTGGAGGTGACTCCTGCAGTCCGTGCCTCAGTTATATAGACTTCCCTGCCTTCCTCTGCTCCAGCTAGCTGCGCTATCACTGAAGCAAAGCCATTTCACTCCCCGAAACAAAGTTGGCTCTATTCTGGCAAAATGGATGCTGGAGGTGCACTTTGCAATTTCTGAGGCAAGTCGTTTGCGCCGGGCCACCTAATGAAAGCGATTTGATTTGCATTTGAGTAATGCGCTCACTCGGCAGAACGCCCATGCTGGCCGTGCCACCGCAACGGCAATGGAGGCAACTTCGATTCAAAAGATCAAGTGTTGCCCGTTGCAGTATCTGATCCAGGTGTGGTTTAATCTGGGAAGGAACCCATTGTGCGGAGCCTGCGGTCGCCGTGATCTGAAAGCCCCCCCCCCAAAGCTCCAGTGCGGTTTCCTTTCGCTCCTCATTTCTCTCGTGAAAGCAGAGAGGATGTGCGCAAACACAGACATGACAACATGCACCCACTCACACACACATGCACATGTAGTGTGTAAGACACGTGTGTGTGTGTGTGTGTGTGTGTGTGTGTGTGCGTGTGTGTGTGTGTGTGTGTGTTGGCAGAATATACAAGCTGCTTAACATTCTTGGCACTACCTCTCCACCTCCTAAAACACAGCACCTTTGTGCGCGCGGGTACCAGCTAGGTGGGGGATTGGACAAACGTGAAGAACATTTTCCCCTCTCCCCTACCCATGCTCATTAATAATTAACTTCTGAATGCTAATATATCATCATGCTGCTGGAAGACACACACTGCTGTTCTTTGAATGATACTTTAAAGGGTCCGAATCAGTGAGAGGCTTCCAGTCCATTTACAGTCATGTCTGAAATAAAGCATTTACATCATTTGGTAAAACAACGCTCAACAAAACGGAAGTGCTTGTATGGTAACTTTAGCTGCCTGGACCTACAGTTCTCAACCCGGATAGCTGATATCAGCCTATTTGAGATCGTAGAGCTCCTTTTTAGCTCACACGCCCTGTGACAAGGTTTCTTCTCTGGCAGGAAGTGGTCAGGATGTGAATAATTCAACGCTCAAGCATTGGACGCCCTCGTGGTAATTAACCTGCTCTTTTCAAAGACAAAAGGAGACATTTTCAGACATTGTTTACCAGCAGGGGGCTTTAGCTCATAAATAATATATAGGATAGCCAAAGACCTCGTTTCCTTCGTTCTCTTTCTCTCTTTACTTGATCATGTGTTTCTCCCTCTGTCTCATTCTCTCTCTCTCTCTCTCTACACATACATATAGTATTTTATCTGATATAAAGTGTCATTAAACAACTCCAGAGTCTATGAGATTTGATTTATCAAGAAATGGGTTTTCATTCTCAGATGCATTTTTACAGTCTGAAAAACCTATTAGCTTGTGCATTACTGGAGTGTTCGCAGAGCACGTGATATTCTAACTTACGACGAAGCGTAGCCGGCTTTAGGTTACTGTCACTACATCCACATTAGCATAAAAAAGGGAAGAAGGAAATGCTTCATCTGGTTACATATGCTCGTAAATGAGTGACCTTGTAATTTAATGGGAGGCTGGCACTCCTTTTTTTTTTTTTGTCAGAGGGTGAATGGGGAGTTTTTTTATCTTTCTGTCCCCATCTGTCCACTGGTTTTAGTTGGGGGCGTGGGGCAATCCGGAGGGAGCTCTGCAGGCCTAGAATGGGCACTAAGACCAAGAGCATCTGGTCCTTATTCTTGCCCCTGCTCCAACCCCTCTGTTCCACACACAAACACACATGTGCACGCACACACACACTCACTCACACACACACACACACACACGCACGCGCGCACGCACGCGCCTCATACTGCCACTTCAGCGCCGTTGATGAGAATAAACTGCTGTTGCCAAATGAACTTAAATCTGGAGCACTCTATAAGAGCAATGGGGATTGAGTTGCCCATTTTCTAAGTGCCCTTTCTAAACTTACATTAGTAGCAGTTGGTACTTCCTTTTGATGTTGGCTTTATGTGAATTTCGGTTTTTAACTTTCACACTGGGCACATTACGAGGTTAGTACAAATCTTTGACCACTGAGAACTGGTGGAACATGTCACATTAAATGTTTTACAGCTTAATTATTATTTATTGATCAGTTTTGCTTTTAATTTTATTCTCTAATAATCCTGACATTGACTCTGGGTGAGCACATTTGACTCGCCAGACTATAGATTCTGTCCCCAGGGCTCTTAACGGTTCTGGATTCCTACTGGACAGAAACGAAGCAATTTTTGATAGTAAGTGTCTAACTTTTGTCCTTGGTGGAGTTGGCAGTGGCTGTGAAATACCTTGTTGGATGGGGTCCCAGAGCAACGGAAATGTCAGCGCGGGTATCCTTCAAATGCACCGTCTCTGAATCGGCCAGGCCAATAATGGAATCTGTTAAAGGAGCTTCAAAAGTCTATTATTGTTATTGGTACTGTCAGTCATGACTGTACAACTCAGGCCATCCGGATTGCAATGTAGGGTCAAAACAGTTTTCCCATGTAAGAGAAAGAATGTCTTAATTTGAGCCCTGAGCCTCAGCGCTTCAAACTGTCATCTGCTTGTCACATTGAATAAGGTATTGTTAAGTCCAATCAGTAGAACAGTCCAGGGTATGAAATCTGTGAACATCTGTGGCCAGTATGGCTGTAATGCTTTAGCGGACCAGAGTTCTTGCTTCTCTCTCCTCTTTGGCGGATCCGTGGCTGCGTCAGTAACGGGGGAGTTAGGGTCCAAACGCACCATCTGCTTCCTGTCACACTTGCCAAGGATTATCCCAGTATTCTCAGAACTGTGAGCGCGAGATGTAGCGAGAGAGTGAGAGATCGAGAGAACAATAGAGAGAGAGAGACAGAGAGAGAGAGGGAGGGAGAGAGAGGAGGTGAGAAAGAGAGGAAGAGGGAGAGAGAGAAAGAACAGAAGATTTCCCTGCTGTTTGAACAAATTCACCCACTCAGCACATTCGTTTGAATGCCAGCCCGCGTTTTCGGAGCGCCGCGCTAATTGGAGAAAGTTCTGAGCGAAGAAAGTGAAATGCGTTTTTAATCTACTCTTTCTCCGTCTCTAATGTCTGAAGAGCTCTCCTTGCTTGCTTCTTGTAAGAATCCTCTCTCGTCATTATCAGCAAATGCCTTCATTCTGACTGCAGAGCAGCAGGAGGTAAGTGTATAATTAGGGTGCAAAACTAAATGGCTCTGCAAATTGCTTCTGTTCAGGCGTAGTTTTTGCAAAAACATGGGCGGTCCGAATTTTTCAATTTACTTTTAAATTCGTGCACACCCAGCACAGAAACACATACATTATCGCCTAGCCTGAATGCCTGAATACAGTTTAAGCAGAGTATTTAGGTATTTAGAAACATGAACCAATTAATCCAAATACACAGCAGGGTGAAATGATATGGTCTGGTGGTTGAAGCTGAATTTAGGCAGTTGTGTGTGTTCCACAATATCAGCGGTGGAGCAAAAAGGTTAAAATGGTCAACAAACCTGTTGACTGAAATCCTATAAGAGGGAAAGATGTCAGAAAATCAATGTTGTTGATCTCTTACAATCATCAAACAGCATAACCACATGCTGCCTGTGGATTTCCAATGCCGCTGCTAACATTACAGTGTTGAGTCACGCCCCCTCAGTCAGAAGGCGGGTCAGGGAGATAAGGGCGGGGCTGCCAGAGGCGCTATACTGCAGATTCACTTCAAATGTCTATTTTATGTTCACTGATGTCATTTACGTTATATACACTGTCAGTTCAGTTAGAAGTAGGAACTGCTGTTGAATTTACCAGTATTTTTTACCAACATCACAATGCCTAAATATTCAGTTTAAATGTGAACTAACAGACATGTATTATAGTTCCACAAAAGGTAATTAAATGTTGTACAATTGTTTCTTTTTTTCAACCCAACATAAAGACTAATGAAAGGTGAATAGTTTCCATAATTTTATTTTAATTTCAGGTAATAATAATAATTTAAAAAAAACTTTAGAGAAACTTTTAATGAGTGTATTATACTGGAGTAGGCCTACCCCGCTTGCCTATAGCAGACTGAATGAAAGTTTCATAAGCCACACATTTTTATTGAGTTAAGGGAAATAATCATAACAGGAATTAAATGCTTTATAGCTCATGCAAAAAGTTAAACATGATAAATGTTCTTCTGTCTGTGTTCAGCAATATAAATTTAACACCAGGCAATAAAAGCTGACACTTCTGGATCCGTGAAGAAGCAGACACCGAGGTCCGCAAACTGGACCAAACTAAAAGACAGAAATCACAAAGAATGCCATTTGCCAGACTGACATGGAAGAGTCAGAAAACATCCAGTACACCACCAGTATTTCTCTTCCATTGCTAGAACCTTCCACTTAGGGAATTCTAAAACTCTTCAGAGTTCAGAGTGGAAAAGTAGCTTGCTTATCTGCAGGCAGTGCAATGATGATACGTCCCAGCTGGCTAAATGAACTTGACATTGGAAAGATTCATCTAAATGCTTTCAGTGTCTTCTTTCAAGACCAAACCCCATGAAAAGAATCCAACATTAATCTCTCATGCTGTTGGGTTATGAATCGATATGTCAAGGTTTACCATTACCTCTTAATGCTGTTTGAAAATCAAAACGCTTCAGTGCTACTGAGCCCACGTCTAGTCACGTATATTCATAATCACGTTCCCTGTGATCACGTGTGACCCTAGCGCATGCACACACACTCTCTCTCTCTCTCTCTCTCTCTCTCTCTCACACACACGCACACACACACAGACACACACACACACACACATACACACCCACCCACCCCTGTCTCTAACCGTCATTACACAAATCAGTTTACTTTTCATTTGTGCTGCGTCTGTACACAGTGTCAGACCTAGGGCTTCGCCGTGGCCGTGCAGACTGAGACACAGTGTGTAATCCAATCCCCCCCCAAGGTATTTTCTGATCTGGTAGCTGTTTTAAATTGGCCAGCAGTTGAAAGCATGAAAGACGAACACGAGCCATATCTGAAAGGGAGCATAATCTGAGCGCAGATGGAGAATAACAAATGCAGATACCCACAAAGGTCATCCTGAGCAGAGCACATCGATTCTCCTGGTTCCCAGAGTGCATTGATTCTCCCGGTTCCTGTTCAGTTTGGGAATATCACTCGTGTAAAAAGTAGAATGCTGATGCTTCCTGAAGGGTTTTCTTCAAAGAGGGTTGGATTTCAAGCAAATGATCACCACTATTTTCTCTTGTTTCCCTTTACCCTTGACACTGATGAATAGACCACCTTGCATGCTAGAACACAGCCAGTACGGTCCAGTTTTGAAACGCATCACAAATCATATCACGCCACCGCGAGTGTAATTCAGCACAGCAAAATTGGGAAAATAAAACACAAAGCGGTAGTGGGCATATTTGTCAGGTCTGGAAGTGGCGTTTGTTTCAAAACCCTCATTATCTATTCAGCAAGGCTGGCAAGCAGCAGCTGAAATTTGCACTGTGGCATCTGGCCGCACGTTTTAACATTGGCCTGGCTCTCGCCTCAGCCTGGGCCATCAACACAACACGCTGCATATGCTGCCAGCTCTGAAGTGGAGAGCCTAAACTCACATGACACGAAGGGTCCAAAGTCATATTTGGCCATGCTAAACAACCCACCCCACCCCCACCCGTCTGCCCACCCGGAGGCTATAAGCCCTGTTGAAGTATGTTTTATGCAGAAAGGGAGGAACTTCTCCGATGCAGCGAGCATTTCTGGGTTAGGGGAGCAAAATGTCAGCTGCTCGGTGTGCGTATTGTTCGGAATGCCTTTCGTTGGGTAATGCTTAAACATTCAAAATCCGAAAGGTTCCACAGTACCGGCAGCCGCGGAAAATTGCTGCAGGAAAAAAATGATCCAGCAGTAATTAGAGTCAGGTAAATCCATGGCCTTTTTTTCCTGTCTGAGAAATAAGTTGCCACCCCTACTGTCTATTTCCTCTGATGCGTACTTACTCGGTATGCAGGGGGTTGTGGGGAGGGAGGGGGGGGGGGTCAGAGTGTCAGATGCATGCATTCCGCGAGTTCCTTGCGTTGCCCTTCCATTCGTCTCGCGGAGATGGTAATTGCATGTTCCGGGGGGCAAAAATTGCAGACCGTGCGACTGCTTTCCCTGCAATTCAGAATCCGCGGGTCTAGGCAGAAGTCGGGCAGGAAATGTGTTCATTTGCAACGACCTCCCCCTTCTGAGGTGCACCTTCGAGCGTGTTAAGGGCCACTGTGTGATCCTGGGGGAGGCCATCAAAGCCGCCACGACAGTAGCTGAGCAAGGGCACCGGAAATGTGTTCACCGTGCCTCGCAACTAGAAGCGGGGATTATGCTCCCTATCAGCCTCGATAGAAATCAGCATCTTAACAGCGTTCGTATTTATTGCGATAGCCTTTAGCACTCCTTGCAAAATTAAAAGTAATGAAAGTTTAATTCATCACGTCCCCCTCTGCGTGTTCAGACCTCAGTACTTTTACGCTGTGTGTTTACTCTTAGAAAAAATACAAGTTGAATCTCTCACCTCTCAATGGCACGGACCTTTTTCAGGCCAATAAATGGGTTTTCTAGGGATTCGGCCAGTCATGCATGCAAAGTACATGCCACATGGGAACAGGGAAATGGAGCCACCCATTGCAAATGCGACATGTTTAATTACATAATCCTCCATTTCACTAAAACATTTGATGAAGCTCCTTGCCTGCCATTTTCCTGAAGTTTAACATCCAAGCCCAGCAAATTCATGTCTTAACATCTTTTCGAAATTGAAGGGAAACCATGCATAAAGAAATAGTCACTTATTTAATTGAGTTTTTGGTTTTTCTTTGCTAATGCACTCCGTTGTGAGGAAGTGGCCAACATTCTCTTAGACAGTTTGCGCATATGAGAAAGTTTTCAACTTAGAAGTTAGGCAATTTTGCATCGCCTTTAATTTTGTGTTACTGCCACCATGCACTACATAAAATGATTGGTTTTATGAATATTTTAGTACCATGCTTTCATGAAACACGATTGCTGTATTTTGCTCCAGATGTTAGGGCTGTAAAATGCACCACTTTGTGATTTTTTTCCTTTTAAAGGTCAGCTGTACAAGAGCTTTAAAAATCAACAACTGCAGATAAAACGAGGCTAGCTGAGTAAAGCAGGTGATTAGTAGAGTGCCAGAAAGTTTAGTCCGATCATTAAATGATCGAACATGCAGAGCAAGCGGGGTTTTAGAGAACAGGAGCGCAGTCTTGGCCCGATGAAATCGCTGTAACCGCAGTCATATTAACGGCATGCTGTGATGTTTCTAAATGCGTGTCGCCTTCTGTGTTGATATCGTTTTAATACATGTTATCAGGTGTTCTGATATGATTTATGCCTTCTGGCAAAGGTTCTGGAGTGTTCGGGGAAGCTAAATTGCCCGAGGTCCACATCAGTAGCACAGCAGGAGGAGCCTGTGCGCGGTCACTGCCTGGCAGTCCTGCTGCCTGTCGGACCCGCAGCTGCAAATGAGTCACTCCCATTAGCTTCCCACGTGCTTGGCACCAGGCTTAAGAGGAAAATGCTGCACGCCGCCTGACGACCTGCCTCTCGGAGCTGACCGCACCAGGGTAGGAGGGTCAAGTAGCGGGCAGCCTTGCGCGAGCCGAGGAAAAACTCGCCTTTTTCAGTATAAATGCCCCCACGCTCCTCTTCCTTATGCCCTTACTGATATTTGGAAAGTGACGCAAAAAGGCTGGAGTCTGTGGCCCCGAACCCCCCGGGCAGCAGCGTCCGGCGATCCCTCTTTCCGGGGAGGACAGCTGCGAATCTCTCCCGTGCCAGGAATGAGAGGCAGACGCTTGGGTAATTACATGGGCTGTCTCTCTCATTGATTTTCCGGGCTGTTCATGCAGAGGAGCCGTGAAGCGGTGGATCCAGCCTGTCCTGGCCCGCGAGGTCGCAGCCTCGCGAAATCCGTCCTCCCGGACGAGCCGCCTCTTCAGGGATGCGATTAGCTAGAGAGACAGGCTTACGTCACACTGTCTCGTAGTGTGCTTCCTCCTTTGAACCCTGTGCCGCCTCCAAACGACTCCTGATTACAGACACGGATACTTATCCTGGCGTCATGCCAAATGAGAAACAACACATTTAAATGGTCAGTCTGTGATATTCAACTGTTTGCACTGAAACTCTCACTTCTCTCAGATTCTTAAGGCCACTCCCTTGCAACTGTATTAAGAGCTATTCTTTTAGGTGTTAGGACGCAGCCGTGTTTAAGCGTTAGGCGCTCTCAAAAAAGCTTTGCGTCTCTGCGTACAGTGTCTTGCTTTCGGATGCTGGTGCTATTATTTGCTCAGTCATCAAGAGTCAAGACAGTTCTGTAATTACTACGCAAAGCTGTTTAGCTGTCTCTCTCCCGTCAAAGTTGCTGGCTTCTTGTTGTCTGTTTATGTCCACGGACGCAGTGTCGGCTTCAGCTGTCGCTCTTCTGGGCTTGACTGGCAGACTGTCTTCCTTGTTTTGCTGGTGGAATTTTCCTTAAAGCAGACTGTGGTCAGGAAGAGCCAGTCATGTGGAACTGTTTCAGAAAACCCACGTAACCTCCATCACCCCAAATGTCCTCCAGTTTACTTGGGTGAGAATTGCATCCCTGCCAGTGGCCACCTCCATCGCGGCGATCGCTGTGTTTGCAAGAAGTGTCCTGCAAAATGGCAACCCTAACTGTGGTGTCAAATGGTTTCTTTTAAGTGGCTTGTGCTTATAGGGGGCAATCTCACTCACAGCACCAGCAGCGATGCCAAAGACAAACTAAACGAGCAGGAACAGCGCAGGGCTGCTTAAGGACGGAGGTGTAAATGAGTCACGAGTGAAGGCTGCAACAGCGCTTCTGCTCATGGCGAAGAAACTCACACATTACACAGACAATCCATAACTCAAGGCAAACAGGGAGGTACTAAGATATTTATAGTGTATGAAATACAAATATCAGCTCCATCTAATTCAAGACGCGTGATGTGTTTGTGCTGATGCGGAGAAACAGAACTGGCGAGAGAAAAGTCGCCGATAGGCTCACGTAGCTCATGGCAGTGCCCCACAGCTGGAGTAACCGTGGCGATGCCCACTCATGGCTGGACACGGGTGGAAGCAGAAGGAGGCACGTAGATGCCCGTGTGAGAGCGCCCGCGAATGTGCAGACCGAGCATTTAGTCGAGCGCCTTCAAAGCTACAGGCCGAGCGTCCCAGCGCACCTCGCCCCAACTCACCTGTCGCCCCGGCAGTCCGCGAGGGTGCAGAAATCAGAAGAGGTGGGGGGAAACAGAGGGCTGGTGGACCGAAGAAAGGGAGAGAGAGCTGAGAGTTGAGCTGGTACTTCTGCTCTCTCTCTCTCTCTCTCTCTCTCTCTCTGTCTCTCTCTCTCTCTCTCTCTCTCTCTCTCTCTCTCTCTCTCTCTCTCTCTCTCTCTCTCTCTCTCTCTCTCTCTCTCTCTCTCTCTCTCTCTCTCTCTCTCTCTCTCTCTCTCTCTCATTCTCCAGATGTCATACCGCTTGTCTCATGTCTTCTCCACTCCGGTTTGGTTGGAGTCTTGATGAAGCACAGGGTTGTTGCGCACGATGACAGTCGAGCATAACCCCTAACCAAGCCTGCTTGATCCGATCACACTGTCAGCATTGTAGGAGCAGCGCCCACATAATGTGGCTGGAAGTGATATGCTATGATGGGGTGGAGCGCACGTAATATGTATGCACTCTCCAATAGGGGTCTAATTACTGCTGAAGCTTAATGAAGCGTTAGAGTGTGGATGATGTGATGTTGGCTCAAATCTTCCTGTACCTTTTAAAAGTCACTATAGAGTGCAGTCCTCCCTCTGTTAACAAACTGAAATATGAGGATGTAATAAAAATGATAATAATAATACTCATAATAGTAGTAGTAGTTGTTATCACTTTCACTGTGAATGAGGAACATGTCGAACAATGTAATCATCCATTAAGAAATCTACAAGCTCAATGTCTGTAATAATTTGCCTCTCCCCTCACATTTTGTATTCAGATAAGAGAAATAAAGTTCTCATTGAATTCCTTGAAAATATTTACAACTTTATACATTCGGAACCTTTGAAGGACATTCACTTGCAATATCTACACCGATAATAGACTAGCTCACACCACTTTTATGTACTATATATATTTTCAAAAAAGAAACTGTTTTTCACACTGTCAGCAAAACCTTTAATACTGCAACTTTCCCCCTCTATGTTGTTCTCCATTTTT
The DNA here is from genome assembly GCF_041902795.1 of Electrophorus electricus. NCBI lineage: Eukaryota > Metazoa > Chordata > Actinopteri > Gymnotiformes > Gymnotidae > Electrophorus > Electrophorus electricus. The sequence continues at coordinate 17,608,519 of NC_137506.1, forward strand.
CCGTGTTCGAGTGTTGATGTAGCAGGTTCTAGCCAGATTAAATGTTGCCTGGCAGATGCCGGTGTTGTGAGGACCTTGGCAAGCTAGCAGTGAATTAAAGAGCTCTTTCTGCCTCATCACCACGTTTGATATCTCCATAAGCCACTCTGAAGGTTCCAGGTCCTTAGCACAGATGCTCTCGCACGCACAGGCCTGTGGACACCCTCCCCCCCGCCCCGGGCCCCTGGGATTTTCCTAACAATGAACCGTGTTTTTTCTGGCAAATTTCATCTAGGTTCAAAAAAAGAAGATGCTTTACATGCATCGCAAGGTTTGTTTGTTTTTTTTGTTTTTTTTGGTATCGTGCTTTTATTAATAATGCTGTATGAACACAAAGAGGATCAGTGTTGATTTTTTGAGCAAAGATTTGGATCAGTGTGCAGTACAGCTTCGAGACTCGTTGATGATGCGTTTTGAGCAGGTTATTCAGGACTCTTCAGGTTTCTGTGCCGTTTTCCGGTCTAATTGCGTAATTACCGGGGGTACCCCTTCTGCCTGCAATGGTCTTAAACCCCCCCAGCATTCACATCGTCACTCTTCATTCTCAACTGTCGCCTTAACAGGACCCTTTAAAATCACATTTCAAGGCATATTTTAACCACCCATTTCCCAATTATGGTCCATCGTGTTTTGAGAAGGTGGCAGCACATTTCAGCTGCATACCTTGGATTATTTTTTTTCCCAAATGTTAGCTCTTCGTTCAGCGTTTTCACCGTCTGTCGTCATTGTGTCTAAGAAGGTAGACATCGACCCCTGGGCCCACCATGTATAACAGCACCAGGATAAATGCCTTGACATAATCGTTCAGATATGTCATCAGACGAATAATGATGTAGTGTCAGGAATATTGTACGCATAGTTATGACCATCACGGCCGTGCAGGATTTTATGAGAAGCAAAAAGACAATAAAGAAACAAAGTGTTGATGGCGTTTTTGCAAGGGCGATGCCCAGTTTAGTGCCCAACTCGAAAACATTGACTTTTATCTGACCTCGCCCGTTTATTGATGAAGCAATCAAGTGCAAAAAAATCGTCACTGTCACTGTGTCTTTACTGCCAATAGCAACACGCGTCCCTTATCAGCTGCGTGCACATGACTCTGAAAGAGAGAAGCAGTTCATTTTTTATCCTCTTATCAATTTCTGCAGGTGATACAGAGCAAGACGCCTCTTTCCTCCTGCAAGCCGAAGCAGGAGTGCAGCCTCGACGCGATCGAGCACTTCAATAACCGGAGCTCTCCTACAGCGAGCACTTCAAATGGCCATCTATTAGAGAAGCATTTCACCCTACAAAAAATAAACAATGCGCGTACTCTTGTTTTATTTACACAGCAGTGTTCATATCTTAAACAACGCATTCCTTCATTCCCTTTATAGTATCGTAGCTATTGTCTTTTCACAGTCACGTAAATGCAACACAAATTCCCGAAATATGTTTTGTCATTATTTATCTCTAATTATGTTCTGCTTTCTTTTATGACTTCATTCATATGAAACCCAGCACAATTGAAAAACTTACCCATGACACCTAGAAACACCACTACATTCTCCAATACAAGTTACAGTTAAGACGTGTTCCTTTAAACTTATGTTCCATTAGCTCATGTTTTTAGTTACAATTTAAAATAAAGTGAAAGTTTTTTACTGCTATAAATATTTTACATGGTTATACATACTGAATCCTTCTACAATAAGCAGGCTCTTTGTTGATTGGGCAAGAGGGGGATTATCACCACCTAGTTTTCTGAGTCGCGGTTGCTTATGACCATAGTTTTAAATAATCTGTCATTGTTTTAAACTCTGTGTGACAATCAGTGTTTTTCCAGCAGTCCCTGGTCCTGAACGGATACATAATAATAAGTAATTGGATGTGCCAATCATTCCAGGCTTGGGCAACAGGAGACACATGCATTTGCTTGAGAGCAAGGACATAGATGGACACTGCTGAATACATTTTGTGGCACCCATTTCACCCAAACAATCTTACACACACACACACACACACACACACAAGATTTACGGATATTTTATGCTGAAATTTGTTGTGGTGATTCGGAATCGGAGTTATACTTTATATCTTAATGAGTTAACAGCTAAACACTCAAAAATTCTTGATGGACACCAGCAAAACGTGAGAGTAGCTAATAATAGAACTCTATAGTCTTGCTAATAATTCCACAGCTCATTTGAGATGCAGTGTATATTGTAAATAGTTATATTGTTTATACCAACCTTAGTGTGCACCGTATTCTGTAAACTTGTCTCTCATATTTTCCTCGCTCCTATGAGCTGTGAAAATATCTGAATTGGATGAAGAACAAGAGAGACTGACAGCTGGATGCCTGGTAAAGACAAAATGAGCATTTCTGTGGTCAAAAAATGATGCAGCATTTATTTTTTCATAAAGTACTGGGCATGCAAAGCAGTTGGGAGTACAAAAACGATGGGAATTCAAAGACGGTACAAAGATGAAGGAAGCAGCTCTTACCTACTGATTACATCTGGTTAATGTTTTCACAGTATCGTGCAGTGCAAAGATATCACCATGGTAAAAGACGAACCATGTCAAAGGGCATGTTTTACATCTCTATATTTAAAAGCACTCGCATACAAAAAGTAATGGACACCAATAAAAGATTAAAACAAAGCAAACAAACAAAAACCTCAGAGGCATTATCTGAAAATACTTTTGTAGACTGCTTTGCTCTCCACGTTTAAAATGCATAGAACTACAGGAAGAGAAAGAAAGGTTAAAAGATTTGGGAAACTATGCATCGAATTTTGGCGAGTCTTCCAAATGAACTTGAGAGCACTGGCTGGGTTTTCCTATCCAGAGATCTGAAGTGATAAATCCACTGCATGATGATAAATTGCATCAGGGGAGATGTTTATCACCTGCCTTCATTTTCCATACCGCTGTAGATAAGTACAATGCCAGATCTGGTTTAACATAGCCATAAAATACGCTCCTAACAACCCAGGAAGCTTAAAACAGAGAGAGGTGGGAGGAGGATAAGGGGAGGAAAGGAACCGCTGGATCATACGTGTATGGGAATGTTGTGGGGTTGGGAAAGAGAGAGAGAAAGAGGAGAGAAAAAAAGATGTAAAATTATGGTGGGGAGATGGGAATGGGATATGGGAATGGCTACTTTTGCTCAGAACGGAACACAAAACTGGACTAACAACGTAATTCTGTCACAGCCTGTTTGTGCCGTTTTCTCTTCCATACATCTCGCTGTCGCGGCTGCTGGAGTTTCAGATTCCTCTCTTTTCTCCTGCTGGGGCCATGCTGCGTGATTTAGAACGCGGGTCCCTGCTCCTGTGCCTGCACTCAGCTATTCGGATCTCATGGCGCTAACCCTGCATGCTTCCCTTTGCCATTAATCTTCCTTATCTCTCTATTTGAGCTAGCGCCATTGATTAAGGCCACTTTCCCAGTGTTATTTAAATCAATGAGCCAGAATTCTGCAGCCCAAAATGCAGGGGGCACAGTCGACTGATGAATTCTTTTCATTAAGTGGGCAAGTTTATCAGGCATCACCAATGGAAAGAGATCGTTCAAGATCCAAACCAGAGCAAAACAAGGACAATTGGTAGCAGACTCCACAGGCCTTTGTTTGTTAAAAATTTTATATGAAGCAAAATTATTATTATTAACTAACTATATTATACTTATGCTTAACTTATTTTACTCATTCCTATTAACTGTGCCCAACATGAGATCAAAAGACTTTAGCGGTTTCCATTGTTCTGTCCATTTCAGGAACAAGGGAAAATTGGCGTCACTTTCAACATCGGGACAGTCGACATCCTCGTGCAGGAGAGCAGCATCCCGGTGAACGATGGCAAGTACCACGTGGTACGTTTCACAAGAAATGGTGGCAATGCCACACTTCAGGTGGACAACTGGGCCATCAACGAACACTTCCCCTCAGGTAAGACCTCCCAACCATCACTTTTGAACATCTGGATGATGAAATCAACAAGATATATGGACTGCACTCAGCATTAGACTGCAACTGCTTTTGGGAAATTTCTGGAGTCACATTTTGGATGATAGTCATGTGGTGTGACCGAGTTGGTTAAAGTGTTGCGCTTATGCGGACATATGAATACTAATCGACAACAGGTGGCTCCTTAAGTTCCAGTAGTGCACCACTGCCTTTCTTTATCCAACCATCCTTTATAATTGATAAAACTGTAATGTCACACTTGGGAACTCTTCCTTCACACTGACAGTAAATTACATTGTCTAGACTTTATTACTTCATTGTTGTCTAGTCTTCTTTATTACTATTGGAGTATCCTGTCTCCCTTTTGGGAGATGTAAGGCATAGCAGCCAAGACCAATTTTCTTTGCACATGTCTAGATTTAAACCCTCTGAACAGACATTTGGCTTGCCCCTTTGATATTGGTTCAGCTATTTTGTGCCTTGTGCTCCGAAGATAAGCCAGAACAACCCAATGAATGCCAAGAGGAACATTATGTACGAGCTAGTGTCCCTTAAGTTCTGACTTTAATAAGTGGCTGGACACACAGGCTCCAAAATCACTTTAATAGTCACAATGACTCGGTGCCCCCCTACTTATGGGATGCCTGCGTCCCTTTAAAAGTCTCTGTCTCAAATTTTTAAGGTCACCGCGGCTTAGTTGAAAAATTCATTAGATAGGGATACTTCATCAAACAGTACTGCATTAGATTATTAAAAATACTGACTCATCAAAAGTGGATGCTAAGGATGTTTTCACTTTAATGCGGATGCCAGGAACCGTTTCCTGTCCTAGGTCCTTGAACATGCAGCGTTTCATTAACAAGGGCTGAGTACCCAGTGCTGATTAGCTGCAACCCTCACGCAAGACCCAGTTGAGATATGCACAGCCTGCATCCTCTGAGCATGTGCATGCCCTGGGCCATCCAGACACTGATGCTGCCATTCCACGACTTCAGAAGTGGTCCCCCCCCGCCCCCCAATCCCACCCACCCCACGAGGGACAGGGTAGAGCGAGAGTCATGGGAGTGGGAGCGGAGTCACTGCAGAGTGTGGGCCCCAGTCTTTACCCAGCACTACTGTGCGCCATGACACATTATGCGTTTTGCTTGATAATTGCTCATGTTACGCTAATATGTTCCACAAACAGCATTGCTGTTTGTTTTTAACCAAGTATGTTTTTGGCAACTTCATACAGCATCATTTTCATACCAGCATTTTGTGTGGACAACACCTCTGTATAGTGCATCATAGAATTAGTATATCAAAGTATGTTCAGGTTTCTGGTTCAGCTGTCGGGTTTCTGGCTCGTAGAAGGTAATCTCATTATTTTTCAGTGTTTCCTTTCTTCCAGGCATATTTTCCATAATTATATTAGACAAATTAGACTTTAAAAGCTGTCATTTTCCACTGTGACCATGATATTTGTAACTTCTTTAGAAACACGGAAAACAACGTGCGCACTGTAGAGGGAGGTCAGAGTCTTGCACCCCAAGTTTCATTGTCCACAGACTATCATTACTGCCATGAGAATATATCACTGGTGTTATGAATGTCCGTGGTATACAGCACATATAAATGCTAGCGAAATTGACTCTCCCGCTCATGGTCCAAAAGTGATGATAAAATATTTAGATGCCCACATGGCTGGCAGGAACTATGATTTATGAACATGCACGATATAGTTGTGCTTTAGGTTCAAGCTATTTATGACGAAGAAACCTTAATGTATGCGTAAGCTTTGCAGCCTTCTACTGAGAGATGTAAAACCTTATTAGATGTAAAGAGGAAATTCAGCAAGGTGCTGAATGCTTGTGGAAACCAGTGAGCCATGCCAAACAGCTGGGGTTTGTTTTCTAAATGCTTCAAGGTATTAATCCTAAATGGCTCCAGCGTACCTGTTCTTGAAGCATGCACTAGCCAAGTTATTATAGTTCACCTTGATTGTCTAATTGCTTATAAATAACAAGGACAAGTAAGCCCGTTACAGTGTAACTTTCCAGTATAGTGATCTGATTCTGTCTCTGCTCCCAAATGGCCTGACCAAACCATCCAGTGACCCATGTGTGAAAACACCTAAGCTTATGACCCTCATTATAATGAGACTTTCGGGCATTTACAGATGCTTTGCTCAGCTTTGGCACCTGGGTTGCTGTCGGACTGAGAACAGATGCCTAGCCCATTCACTCTGCCTGTTACTCGTCATGTAAACCAATCCAACATATATGTAAATCTCATGTCAACCAAGGCCGCCGGGCTTCCTCTTCCTCTCACGGAGACGCTGTTCCCACGTTCCTTTAGTGTAACGTGGCCATAGCGGTCGTGTTTTGACCGCGGGTGCTATTTACGGCCCGGGTCTGTGCTTGCAGTCACAAGTCAAAAATCCTTATCGGCTATTTAGCCTCATTCACGGAGACCATATACTGTAATCCAACATTAAACAGATTATCAACCCACGCGTATACATTCCCTGCTGTAGGAGAACACGCAGGTAATGCAGGCACTGGATTCCGCAGTTTGAAGGAACCATTGGTGTCAGCACATTTGAAAAGTAGCTGGAAATCAGCTTCTATCACGTCACAATTTTTTTCTTCTTTTCCCCCAATCACTCACTCACATTAAGAGTGAAGTTCGGAGGCTATGGATGTTTTCCGCATGGCTCTGTCTTACCCCCACTGCTTCGTTATTAGATCAGATGTCTTAAGGGTGCTGCATTATCAGCCTGTTGATGACTAATATCTCTTACATAAGCTAGGCTAGGCCTTACGCAGCTGCTACCGTACCGGTTTAATTCACGTCTGGTAACCGAGCAATCAATACTGACAAGTGACGTTGATCAATGTAGCCTTGTCAGCACTCCTAGAGCACTGCATGCTGCTGATATTTTCATTCTGGCCTCATGTTTAATATCATTGCATGCTTTCTGTCTCTGTAATCGAGCTAGTGGATTTGCTCTGGTTCCCTCCGTGCTGTTCTGTGTGAAACAGCTGGTGGTAGGTTATGGACATTGTAAGCGTTGGCGAATTTTTGTTTCCAATTTCCTGCACAGAAGGAGGTTAACGAGAAAGTATTAGGAATTATTACAAAATACAAGTTTACTCATATTTATGGAGCGATAGTGTAGAATGCAAGAAACAAATACAAATGAGCCATATGTGAGTTCTCAGAACCGCTTAATAAGGACCCACAGTATACGAATTTGCCTTGCCACATTATCGGCACGTCAGAAACTATGGCCATGTGAGTGTGTATACAGGAAAACTGTATCACATCAATGCTATTGAAATGTACAATAAATAAATAAATAGATAAATGAATAAATAAGATCAAATCACTATAATCAACAGCATGCATTGCCAGTGATCAGGTCACCATAGCAAATGGAAGGAAAAGTTTCATAAGATAAGTGGACTGTGTGAAAAATGTTTCTAATTTATAGAGTTCATCTCTCTCTCTCTCTCTCTCTCTCTCTCTCTCTCTCTCTCTCTCTCTCTCTCTCTCTCGAGACATCGCGTCCTGCATTTTAACTGATATACCTGATCGTTTTCTACGGTCTGTTGATGTAAACACGTGACAAGGCAGCAGATAGCACAGACACATTCATCACTCCATTTCTAGTAGAGGTCAGGCTGCCCTTTTGTTTTCTGGAGGGGAGGAGACTGCAGAGATTGGGAAGCATATGGGGTCTGAATTACACTAACAAGTAAGGGACTTATCTGTGGCCTTATTAGTAACCACACAGAGCACACTCTGTCTCAAAGAGAACGTGCATGCATGCACACACACACACACACACACACAAACACACACACACACACACACACACACACACACAGTTATCATTTGCCAAGGCCAAAGAACAGATCTAAAATGAAACACTGTATTCATATTCTTTGCCACTTAAAAGGGAATGACTGAGAGAGCAGCCACTGCATGTAATGGTTGATAAATTAATTTCATCCTCTGAGAGTTCCATACTAAGATGAAATAAGACTCGTTTGTTACTGTGTAGCTATGTACATACTACCCAATAAATAAATAAATTAAATTAAATGCAATATAATTAATTAAAAATGAATGAATGAATGAATGAATGAATGAATGAATGAATGAATGAATAAGAAAAGTTCAAGGAACCGAATAAATATCTGTCTTCACCAAAAAGCAGGCAGGATCTCCCCAGATCTGTCATAATGGGCAGTATTGGCACACTATCCCAGACAGCTCCAGAGTTTGGCAAATGTCAGCACGTCATACTAGCTGAAAGAGACAAGTGGCTACATGAGCTAGATGCTTCTGCAGAGGAAAGGGCCACGTCATTTCTGACACACGTGCACTGCGTGACGCTTTGACATTGTGACGTGTGATGTTTGTGTGCGTCTTAAAAAGAAATGTAATTTTTTCCCCCTCTATAGCTGCACTGGGGCTTTTTGATGTCCTTATGTCCTTCCTGGCAGTTCCCAGGCTGGGTAATGGTGGCTGGCAGTGGGGAAAATGGCAGACAATTACACGTGCAATGGATTCTGCTATTCTGCTACCCAGTGACAGCGGTCCTGGGTCCCACACTTCAGTCAAATGACTGCATCATTTCTGTATCATCAGGGAGGCTGAGAGAGTGATGTGGCTCTTTGGGGGTCAGCTCCTTCTCTGTCCTTCTTCCACTCTAACACATGGGGGCTTTGTTGCCGCAATGTTCTTGTTTTACCCCCTGCGCTCTTTCTGTATACACAGCTATTGGATGTCCATGCATGATGTGATGATGTTGTTTTTTTTCCTCAATGATAACTGGAGCAAGCAATGTCATTGTTATGTTTGTTTCTATTGTAAAGGGACTGATCGGAATAATTACGCGCATTGTTTTGCGTAGGTATTTATTTGTCTTTTCTCATCAAGCAGCAGGAATAGTAGGAGTGACAACATGCTCAAATGTCCTCAGATGTGCTCAAGTGTGCTCATAGGTATTCATATGTGCTCATGTGTGCTCATAGGTATTCATATGTGCTTATGTGTGCTCATATGTGCTCAAATGTGCTCATATGTATTTATATGCGCTCAGATATGCTTATATGTGCACATATGTGTTCAAATGTGCTCATTTGTGTTCGTTCATATGTGCTCATATGTGCTCATATGTGTTCATGTGCATTCATATGTGCTTATATGTGCTCAGATGTAGATCGTGGAACAGGCCTGTTTGCAGTGTTGCTTCCAGTTCCCATGTGGCCCAGCTTGGAGATCCACTAATGAAGTGCTTGTGCATCCCCATGTCCCGTTACAAAGATAACGCCCTTTATTGCCTTGATGTGATTGTCAGGCTTGGCTACACAGGCTCAGCTTAATGCTTCGATCCAGGGTGCTGGCTGTTTGTGTGACCTCTGGGTTGTAGTCTTGGCCCGCCCTCCGCCTGAGTTATTGGTAAAACACATGTTCAAGTTGCTTAACTTGGGAGGTGTGAAAGGGTCTCCCCAGGTCACGCCTGCAGCTTTGGGAGACCAGGGCTCTTGCAGCAAAGAAAAACAATCCCGCCTGCTTCCTGTGGTAGTGCTGCCTGCGTCATGCTGTGATTTAAGAAAATTGCTCTCATTTGAGCAGGCCTGTTTAATATGAATGAGCACAGCATGATCCATATGGTTCACTGCGGTTCACTATGGATGCGCTGAAACACTACGGATGCAGGGTTTTGTTGTTTTCCCTTTCTTTCTCTTTCCTTTCTGTGCCCAGAAGGACACATGGAAATCTGGCTGCATTCCCGAGACCTTTGGATATATATATATATATATAAAAAAAACATATCAAGTCAGCATCTCGGGACATAATGCACCCAAAGATCTGACCTCACATCATTTGTAATGATACCGAGCATCCCGTGTGGTGCAGCATGCTCACTAGGAAGATACGAAATCCCTGGGGACCGCTGCATAAGCTGTGGGCTGAAATGTGTCTTTGTAAATGCTATGGAGGAGAATGGCGACTCCACGGAATGACACAGCGCTGTGGAACGACAGACACTGCTCAAACACCGCAGCCAGAGTGGCCCATTTTATGAAAGCCGGAGCAGCTCGTTTCTCGCTGAAAGATTTAAGGTGGCAAGTTTCCGAGGTACAAAACAGATACCTGTGTACCCTACAAGCCCAATACAATTATTTATATCAAAAACTAAATCTCTTCCCCTTATAAATCTCTCCTCAGGGGGGACAAAGATAAGCTTTCAATATGAGGCTCTCATCTAATCCTGAAATTAAATGAAACCACCAAGGATGTCCAGATAAATGCTCCCACCCTTATTGTCTTTGAGGATATTAGAGGAAGATTCTCAGGAGCTAGACTTCCCGTTGTTGTTTTGACTTTTTATACACATGCATGATCAGCTGTCTAATGGAATCCCAACCCTACTTTATGATTATAAATACAATTAGAACTGTTTAAAGAGAGGTAGGAGATTTACATTTTTAATATATAATATAACAATTCTGTCTCGTCCTTCCTGTGGGTGGTCATATCTTTTTTGGAAGGCCAGGGGGTTTGAAGGTGTGGTGCCGTATTTTGGCTGTTCCTAGGATTGTTCTCTTCTGGACTGAGATTGATGTCATTTCTGGGATCTGTTGGAGCATCTCTTCCAGTTTAGGGGTCACAGCCCCGAGTGATGCCTCTGGATAAGGTTGAATAAATAATATGTACTGCACTGCATTTTTTACCACCTCTAGATCACTTCCACAACAGATTCAAATATCCTTTCATATTATTATGTATCATATTGTTATTTTCATACAACCAATGTAACAGCATTTGTCTTCATTCTCAGCATTAATAACCAGACACACATTACATTATTCAACAGAGAAGCAGAAGCGTGTGGCTTCTAATTATACAGCAACATGACCATGTCGGTATAACACCTCATAAATATTACATCGGGGCCTGTATTCTATCTACGGCAAGGAGCCGTATTTCATTTGGATGGAGTTGAGAACATTCAAGGCTCCGCAGCCCTCTTTGGATAGGTCTGTAGATGTTTCATCACGGTCGAAGCCCTATTCCCCAGCGGGGTGCGAGCCTGAGTCCATGCGAACACCTTGTGGTGCCGTTTCAATTTCAAACAGGCTCTTCCTTAACCTTGGGAGCCTTGGTGCTTTCCTCCATTCAGCAAGATCAAAGCAGCCCTCGCATATCTGTGAGCCAGGTTTATTGTCCATTCCATGAAACTTGGTAGGGGAGAAACGTTTTTTGGGCACATTCATCTGCTCACGTGTTGAATTTGGTGGCCCAAATAAACAGGTTTAAAAAAAACCTGTTCACAGTAAGACGCGCGTTAGCAGAAAAGATGACCTCAGCAACACGTCTGTCACGGGAGGAGCGCGGAGCGGTTTCGGGAGGACGTCTCCGGGAGTCCGGAAAGCCGGGAGGAGGCAGGTGCAGGGCAGGGCCGTCACGGCGGTTATTTTTAGTGAGCCATATTCCAGATCAGCGTCCGTGCCGGCGCTGGAGATGTGCTCAACCATAATGCGTGCAGTCGCCATAAAGCTGCAGGTCTGCTGATAGCAGTGGTGGGGGTGTGAGGTGGAGTAAGGGGTGAGGATTAATAATGGAAAAAGATGAGGAATGAAGACAGCAATTGGGAAGGCACTACACACATGTCAGGATAGGCAGCCTGTATTTTTGTGTTTGTGTGTCTGAGAGGGAGAGAGAGAGAGAGAGAGAGAGAGAGAGAGAGAGAGAGAGAGAGAGAGAGAATAAGGTCATTGCACTTGTATGCTACTTCCCTCATTGTGATGGTGATAAGTCACCCACGCTCTCTCTCCATCTGCTCTCGCTGCTCCACCTTCCACCCGTCCTGACTGCCCCCACTCCTGCCCTGGCCCTTCTTCACACACCCCACCTGCTCCATTCATCCTTATTACGCTTCCTCCCAGAGACAAACTGCGCAATCTGTTTGTTTGCTGCTCTGCTACTCAGTGCTGGGGAGATCCTCCAAAGAGCCGTTCCTTCCTCCTGCGGCTGCTGTCTGAGAGGAGGCGTGACACAGGCAATTCCCCCCCACACATTCTCCTCCCCCACAAAGTTGTGGAATTTGACCCCGAGCGTGTCCCAGGGCAGAGTGCCTTGCCTCACAACTTAACGTTGCTGTAAGAGCAGCACAGCTCAGCGCCTTGTCTAGTTCTGCAGCCGATAAAGGTGACAGCCCTTCAGCACGGCCTCTCTCTGCGTCTCAGCCCCCCGTCCACAACCCCTGG
>NC_137506.1:17623276-17733276 GCF_041902795.1 Electrophorus electricus
GCTCTTGCATGTATGACATTTCGCTAGGTGCTGTAACATAAAACAACCATTACTCTCTCCGGTCTGCCCCCAAACGGAGGCTCGGTCTGGCCTGCCTCCATAACGAATGCATCCATGTCTCCCTTGCTCTCCTTGCAGGGCGGCAGCTAACGATATTCAACACGCAGGCCACCATCACGATCGGCGGCGCCGACCGCAAGCGGCCCTTCCAGGGCCAGCTTTCTGGCCTCTACTACAATGGGCTGAAAGTGCTAAACATGGCTGCTCAGGGCAACCCCAACATCAGAATCAACGGCAGCGTGCGCCTGGTGGGGGAGGTTCCGGCGGCAGGCTCGGCACGCACCACTGCTCTGCCGCCCGAGATGTCCACCACCTTCATCGAGACCACCACTACCATGTCCACGACCACCACAAGGAAGCACCGCTCACCACCCACGATATCGGTACTGGTGCACAAACACTTACACTCTGTCATTGCGAAGCAAGCGCATGGACTCGCAGGGCGTGCGGCTCGCAAAGAGCGCCGTGCACGTGGGCCCGAATGTTATTTGTCGCACGACAAACGTGCTCTGTTGGCCCCACGTCGCAAGTACCCACAACGTCCCTTTTTTAGGTTGGTATAAATGAAGACAGATCTGGAAATATGCACCTTCTCAATCTGATTGAAGCAGTTGCTTCAGATTAGTGGGACAAGCTAAACTTTTTTGTCTGTCACTGATGACCCCATACAGGTTTATGTTCTCATTCTGCCACCCTTATTGGTTTTTATTCTGCAGTTATTAACCGAAGAAACAAGTTAGACATTCCATAGACCTGAATGGTTACTTACATAAGAAATACTTCTGAAGGAGACCAAGGGTTCATTAGAACGGTGCTGGAATGATCGAAATAGCACCTGCTGTCCAGTTACACTGCAAACGTGAAATGAGCGGTTAAATGCCTCAGTCTTGCACCTAAAGCATAAAAAATAATATGCAAGTTTGCCTATTACTGCACTGTGCCATCATGCCCCAGTGATCACACATTGCACAAAAGATTTCTGTATGAGTTTAAGAATCTGCAAAGCATGAATATGCAAATATAAGGTGTTTTGCAAGTCATCTCATAGCCATGTGTGAATGAATGCTTCTCAAACAATATGCAAATGACTGTGTCCAGTTGCCCAGCAAGCCAGGTGTTTCTCCCCTGTATCATTTTGTGGAGGCTAAGCAATTTTCTCACCTATTTCATCATTTAAGTCCTGTAGCATATGTTTTTTAATTAATTTCTTTTCTAAGAGTGAAGAAAAGCATGTCATGTATGCACCCCTGACTGCAAAACACAGCATTACATGTTGAGTCTTATCCCGATTCTCACTGTGGTTTGGTTAAATGTGATGAGATGGGGCATTTCATGGGCTTCGCAGGACAAATGGAGCTGCCTGTCTTGATATTAAAGCCATCAGTCTCCATGGTGGGTCCGACAGGGTCTGGAAAGCAGGGCATTTATATCTCTGCAGCCCCTCCAGCTGACCTGAGGAAACAATCAGAAATCAGAGAAATCAAAGCTCAGCATTTACTGTTTGGTTTTTAGAATAGGAAAGTAAAGCAACTCCTAATGACTTGTGTGTGTGTGTGTGTGTGTGTGTGTTTAATTACATTTATTTTACTTGGAAATCACAACTTAATTGCTCGTAATTACTTGTGATTCTGAAGATGATGCTTATTAAATATCGTTTCCACTGCTTTACTTTTGCCTGCCAAGCACATTTGCAGTAGGACAGATGTACTGTCACCGGCCTGTGTCGTGTTGACAGATCTCATGGATGGCAGTTCTTTTCGACACTCAGGTCAGGAAGAACATGGATAGTGAGTTGTTGTATTAAGAGAGGCTTGTTACCAGACACAGTCTCTGCCTCTTGCCTGCCCTAATCTCTTAACTTGTGCGCTGCCCGTTTCCTCTGGGCACTCGAGGAAGCACCGCAGTGTGCTTACCGAGCCGACCGGACTGTGTGCATGGAAATTCCGGCTTTGCATTGGATCTGAAGCTGTCCGTGCCTTCTCTCTCACTCTAAACTGTGGGTGCGCATTCAAGCATCACGCCGCATTCCAGTATATGCACAACAGGCAAACGACATGGAAATCAGGTGGAGATGACAAAGCTTCGGGTCAGAGACACAAACAATCTCTTGTCACATGACCAATTTCACCAGGAAAACAAGCTTACTTTCATGGTTTACTGTTGGTACAGTCATGAAAAGCCTACAGGATATCCATTGCTGTATATGACGCACAGTATTACTAACATTTATACAGTGCACATGAAAGTGTGAAGGCTTTGTTATGGCTAATTTGGTGAGTCTCCATGCTTGCGTCATACACACATGTTGAAGAATTTGATGAGGGATGCTCACACACTTTTAGCCTGTTTTACCTTCCCGAGTCTCTCTCCCACATAAACACACCACGCGCCTTTTTGCCCCAGTCAGTTCCCTCTAGCTAAAGGTGATATACACACCCAATAATTGGTACTGTTTCTCATAGCATGAATTATTCTTTTTTAGACCCAAAGGTTATTATAAACCAAATGTCTAATAATATAATGTTCATAATACTTGATTAAACCATAATGTGTGCGTAATGGATTAGTCCTAGGACTATATAATAAAGTGGTTGTTATAGTTGTTTATCATGACAAGGCATGCTGGGATAGGAGGCTAGTTTGCATGCATTGCTTTTCTTCAAGGTGGTTGAGTCTCACGAGAAAGCGTGAGAATTAGGAGGAAGTTTAACAGTGGGTCTTTCTCTCTCCATCGTTCTCGCTCTCGCACCATGTCTGCTCCTCTCTCCCTCCTTCTCTCGGTCTGAATGGAGGCTTAAACGGCATTTCAGTGGAATTGGCAGGGGGATTCTCATTAAGACTTAGCAGGTTGGTAGGTCAACACTCTGCCGGGCATGTTTGCTTTCCCATCTTAATTTGTGCAAACAGGATCAGTAAACAAGCTGTCTGTTACAGTGGGGGAAGTAATTTAATTGTGCACTGAAATCCTGTGTATTATGTTGGGAATGGGAGTTCCATGGATTGGTGTATTTATAGGCCATTTTCACTTCTTGTTTGGATCAGAGTGGGAATAAGACCTCTGTGATGCATTCGGCTTAATTAAAACCAAGGGTGTTGAGTGTTAGAGCCAGAGTTGCTGGACTGATCTCAACGAGTGCAGTTCTATAGAGGTGACCAAAAACACATCTAGTTCTCTGGCGTGTATTGCTCGTGAATGCTCCATGGGGAAAGACAAAGCAGTGAGCAGTTTAGGAGTGTTGATTATCAGGAAAAATGCAAGAAAATATTGATGATAGTTAAAAAAAAAAAATGGCACAGAAAGCTGAAACAGTTATCACTTCCAATAATATCTTAGAATTACACTGAGATTATTGTTATTGCATTTCATGTGAATGAAGTCTTAAGAAAAGCCACATAACCCAGCCTGACCTTATCCATTGCTAACTTTCCACACGTGTTTGACCATGTGAATTTGAACGTTTACGGCTGCACTGGCTCTGCAGAGTCTTATCATACACAGTGGTAATAACACATGAAAGAAACGCCGTACAGTGGTAATAACACATGAAAGAAACGCCGTACAGTGGTAATAACGCATGAAGAAACGCCGTACAGTGGTAATAACACATGAAAGAAACGCCGTACAGTGGTAATAACACATGAAGAAACGCCGTACAGTGGTAATAACGCATGAAGAAACGCCGTACAGTGGTAATAACACATGAAGAAACGCCGTACAGTGGTAATAACACATGAAGAAACGCCGTACAGTGGTAATAACACATGAAAGAAACGCCGTACAGTGGTAATAACACATGAAGAAACGCCGTACAGTGGTAATAACGCATGAAGAAACGCCGTACAGTGGTAATAACGCATGAAGAAACGCCGTACAGTGGTAATAACACATGAAAGAAACGCCGTACAGTGGTAATAACACATGAAAGAAACGCCGTACAGTGGTAATAACACATGAAAGAAACGCCGTACAGTGGTAATAACGCATGAAGAAACGCCGTACAGTGGTAATAACACATGAAGAAACGCCGTACAGTGGTAATAACACATGAAAGAAACGCCGTACAGTGGTATGAAAATGAATGAAAGAAAAGGTGCTCTTGGATGGCATAATTTGCTGAAGTAGTGAAAATGAATATGACAGAGCAGGTCTGTGGTGCTCTTGGAGAAGGGTGTATTGTTAGGGGCCTTTTTCCTCAGCAATGGGTCTTTTATGTGAGATTAAGTGTCAGATGTGAATGGTAGTAAACCTATCATAATAGAGTTGTATACATTTTTCTTTGCCCCTGGGCAAATGAATAATTGATGTTCATGAAGTTAAGGGAGCTGTATAAGATTTAATTTGCAGCAATGGGATGATCTGTATCCAGCATTTGGATGATTTGTATCCGGCATAGGATGATCTGTATCCAGCATAGGATGATCTGTATCCAGCATTTGGATGATTTGTATCCGGCATAGGATGATCTGTATCCAGCATAGGATGATCTGTATCCAGCATAGGATGATCTGTATCCAGCATAGGATGATCTATCTCCAGCAATGGGATGATTTGTATCCATTTTGGGATGATCTGTATCCAGTGCAACCCGTTTGGTTTCATTTCCTCTGAATTCTCTAGTTGTCTGTGGCTGTTAGAGAGACTGTCATGTGGCTGTTAGCTTATCATGTCCCTCTTTAACTATTTCTTTGTCAGGAGAAAGGTCCGTTTTTCTGATGTTGCTATATTATTGATGGATACGAGTGTATTATTTAGTGCTGTGGGATTAAATCACCCATCAGCCTATAATGAGGGTGATGAGGTGATGGGTTTGTTCAACAAAATGGCCATTATTCAGCCATTTTGTCTCAAGTGGCCTAATCACTGGAGCAGCAAATGCAGTGGTTTGGTGCAGAACACGAAGACGTATAATGAATGCCAGGATGATAAGGATGTGCTAAGTCCTCCGTGCCTGTTCAGTAGCTGGAGATGAAAGTAGATCAGAGAATACACAAAGACATAAGGACCTTCATCATGTAAACTCATAATAGCTTCTGTTCATAATGGAAAGATAATGCTTTAAAATGGATTTTAAGCAAATACTTTTTCAATAACTATATCATTTTTAATGGGAATGTACACCAGTTAAGCTTTTTTCATATAAATTTTTTTTTCTGTAAAAAAAGAAACAAAAAAACATAATTAAGTATCGCTTACCAGAAGCCCTTTGCATTCTATCGTTCCTATTACTTCTGTTAATGGCTTTTAAGAGACTTTACCCCAATATAAAAATGTAAACAATTTGTGTTAATACTTGCTGCTACAGTGGGCTCTCTAAGTAAATGAGCTATGATGATCACAAAGGCTCTAAGAGGTCACTTTGGTTCGGAGTGCACTTTGAAGAAATTCCTTTTAAGCAAGGTATCTGTGACTTGTGTTTACAAGTATAATTCTGAAGATATATATATCTATATACAGAGCCTTGCAAAAATATTGAACCACTTTAAAAGTTATTAGATTAATCTAACACTTCCACAGATTGTTCTGTGGTATACCGACCCAGGCTGGTATACATGAGTGGGGCTAAGCCCTCCATGTTTTTCAGCTAATAAAAACATCAGAATACTCTATCAGAATACTCTGTCATGCCATCCACATTGTCTTATTTGCTCTTAACAAATGCCTTGATTATTTTGGACTGCTGTGGTACTAAGTACAATAGCACCACCTAAAGCTTATGAGACGAATACGAACGGCAAAGGTGGGATGATTTGATGTAGCCCCAAGCCATAAATCCACGCAGCCAATGTGGCAAATGTGTTTTGATGTATTACACACAGTGAACTGCCCCCTTGATTAGATCTTCACTTTTTAGCCCGCGACGTCTAACTCCACCTTACCGTCGTCTGCATTCAGAACCGTTTGAAGTAGATAAGCTATCAAAATAACATGCTGATTCTAAAAATGTAGAAGTTAAAGAAAATGCATTGAGGACCATGGCATAGCAGTGAGAGCCTTACTAACACAAAGCTACTGTCTATAGTCATGTTGGTTTAGCTAAGAGTTTCATAGTCTGTTCATGCCTGGAAAAAGACATGCAATTAGCTAACCAGCTTTCAAAAAGCTTGTTTGATTGTCCATTTGTTTTTAGTTGATGATGTTAAAAACACGGTGAAATTAAGTGTTTAAAAAATGCACTGAGCTTGATGTGAACATTACACTATGAAATTATTTTAAAAACATTATACTAAAAATTGTGTCAGTGTAGACTAGATTAAATAAATGAAACAAAATGTTGAATGATATAGAAAATTTACTGAATGCTAACAATGCATTGATCAATGTAACTTATTCTACTTAATTATTCTACTGAAAAGTGAAGTTCCTCCTGAGGTTTATGTTTCAGCAAACTGAAGGCAGTTGTCTTTTAATGCCTCCCTGTATGTTGCATCATCTCTCTATCCTCCAGTCCCAACAAGATGCCCTATCCCTGCTGAGAAAACGCATCCCCACAGTTTGACGCTGACACCCCAATACTTCACAGTTAGGAAAGCATTTGCTGAGGAACTGGCAAAGCTTGGTTTGTACCAGACATAGCATTTTCAATTTCATCCTAAAGGTAAAAATGTTTTCTCTCATCTGATCACTAGACCTCCCACGTTTTAAGTGGATGCGTTCCGGCAAACGACGAACTTGTTTCGACGGGACCTTTTTCTTCAGTAACGCGCTTCTTTCTGGTCACCCTCCCGTATGGTTCGGTTGTGTTCGGAGCTCTTGATACCACGCACTGTGGACTTTCACTCCAGTCTCAGATACTGAAGTCTAGCTCCTGCTAAGTAACTGTTGGCCTCTCTGCAGGTTTCCTCGCAGCGTAGTGCCTGGGTGGCACACTGCTGCTTCCATTTCCTCTCAGTGGAGCCCGCAGTGCTCGCTGGCATAAACAACACTTGGATCATTTTTCGTAGCCGCATGTATCACGGGTGTGTCGATAACTTTACCTGTGATTGCCTTAGATTGCTGTTTGGTCTTCATTTTCACAGCTTTCCTTCAAAATCACAATCTGACCAATCGGAATTAAATTGCACTTAATTCACCTTTTCTTTACCAGAAAAGTTGAACTTTTAAAGGATTCATAGGTAGACTACACTTTTAAGACCATTTTCATTGTTAGAGCAATGTCTTTAATCTGGGGAAACTTGGAGCTTCTTTGGCAAAGGGGTTGAATAGTTATTCAAACAATTTTTGAGTTTGTGATTTTTGTCACAGATTATTCTCTTATGTAAATCCAAGATCATAGATCACTGATTAATTTTTGTTTTAAAACAAATTATCACACAGCAAAAAACATCGGATGACTTTTAAGGGGGTCAAATACTTTGTCTATGTGTCTAATACTGTTGTAGTTGGTGGTGTTGGTAGTGGTGGTGTGGTTGTTGCTACTGTCATTCAAATTAAACATAAAATAGAAATATCTAAAATACCAAATAACGACTTGGCAGATTATGGGAATTTGGAAGAGCCCGCCAGAACATAGTGTGCATGTTGCTGCAAGCACACTCGTGAGGAATCCATGTACTTTTTCCCAGGTTCTGAGCCAACAGCTCACGGGTGAACAGTGCAACCCTCAGAGACACGGGGGGGGTCGTCAGCATAAGGAGTTAGTGCACTGTCACAATAAAGACTAATATTTCTCCAGAGTTGTGTTTAGAATCCAATTATATGGAGGCAGGACACAGCAAAAAGCAGCCATGGTGCAAAGGACTGATATGTTTCAGAAGGTGCTGACAACCCACATGGGAGGAGGGATATTAAGAACGAGCAGACACCGCTAACCTTAAGAGACGCCACTCCCGAGTTATTGAAATGTGTGGCTTCTGCAGCTAAAAAAGGGCCGGGATAGTGGAGCCGTATCATGAAGCACTGTGGGTAGATGGAGCGCATCAAATCTCCAAGTCCCACCAGTATACTGAAATATGGAGTGAGTTCCACGTTGCTCATTTATTTAGAGTTCATCGTCAAGGTCGGTGTGGAGTTTAAAATAATTAATTCATTTAAAAATAATAATAATTACAAAAGTTACTAATGATAATGATGATGATGAGTTTCGTAGTTTGCACAGGACCAGTGTCACTGAACTATTGCAATGAAAATGCAAACGTCTCTGTACATTTAGATATTTTGCTGAAATGCTTACGGTCAACATGGTTATCTGACAGTTATAAACGGCACATGCGAATGATACCGACTTGGAATTCTGAATGATCGCTCCTCCACTGTTGCTTCTTCACTGAAGGAACATTCTGTGCCACCTTTCTCCAAGATAACAGCAGAGCGGGGTAAACGAATGCACACGCAGCTACAGGTGCAGCTACTCAGCAGCACGGGCTGCTGTCCATTTTTCATTATAGAAGATTCAGCGTGCTGCGTTGTGCTGCCAGAACTGTGGACACACAGTTTCCTCCTCACACTGAGTGGCGTACGCACAGTGGCTCGGTCCCTTACAGTGTAGGATCCTAGCGCCACGAGTCACTCATGTACAGTATGCTGGTGGAGGAGCCCATGGCTCCTGTTCGCACTTTACTCACTGTGGAATCTGACTCATGCTGTGACAGATGAGGTCCCAGGAGAGGCATTTAAGTCAGCTTTGCGTGCAGGTATATCTCGTGTCAGGATTTCCCTCCGCATGTATAATGCTCTGGAAATCCCACCTGCCCGCGGTGAAGAGGTGAGATCCCGCACCTGCTGATATCGAGGCGTGCATGTGTGTAATGGAGGCAGGCTGAGCAGTGGCGCGTGGTGCCTAGACCTGGTGTGTCAGTAATGGGCACGTCCTCCTCCACGGCCTCCATTTCTTCTCTTTCTCTGGAGTCAGCCGCTGTTGACACCCCAGCTCACCTCACTTCCTCAACCCCACCCCCCAAGTGCCGTCTTATCTTCCCAGCCCTCTCCTGGCCTTGGCTTGTATTAAACACCTGCACAACAAAGAAAGACAGCACTTCAGATTTGAATCTGTAATTGAGGCAAGATGTTCATTGCTTTCTAATTTTAGCCGGGTCACAATAGGGGAGCGCTCTGGCTGACCGCTATTCACGAAATCCCCGGTGACCTTGCACTTCTGACCAGGAGGATGATTAAAGATCAAGGCCCAGAACTATTTCCTTTCAAAGAGGAAGACGAATGGTGGCCATTTGAAAGTCCGTGCAGCGACTGGTAGCAATTAGGTTTTGGCGTGAAGCACACAACTACTGTACGTTAAATATAAGGAAAGGAACAGTGTGCTCCTTGCTTTTGCCACAGGCCTTTTTGGTCAGAGCAGGTAGTAGTCAATGGGCTCTTGCGAAGATATGTAGCTCCATATCTGGACATGGTCTCTAGATTGTTTTGTCCCTTTGAGCTACAGCACCTGAGCTCAGTTACTACCACTTCTGTAATATAGCCCCTAAATGAGGCACAGCTAAACAGCATAGTGATAAGGGTGATTTATTTAACTGAAAGACCCCTAGCCCCATATCCCACACCCACACACCACTCAGTGTCCAGCACTGAGCTGCTTTGGAGCGCACTTCCAGGCCAGTAAATTTCATGGCGTGTCCTCGAAATCAATGACAATAAATATTCAAACTGTAAGCTTCCATGAACTTCACAGACACATATGAACGTTTCCTTTCAAATTGCCAGCTGGGGTTCAGTCTCAGTCACTGGTTTTGTTTAACTGCATGAACCCATCACCTTACGAAGGTCTACAGGCAAAGAGAAGAAGTCTGCTGAGAACGGGCTTGTCAAACACACCACCACCATCACGCGTGGCTGCTGGGCAAACACACCACCATCACGCGTGGTTGCTGGGGAAACACACCACCATCACGCGTGGTTGCTGGGCAAACACACCACCATCACGCGTGGTTGCTGGGCAAACACACCACCATCACGCGTGGTTGCTGGAGAAACACACCACCATCACGCGTGGCTGCTGGGCAAACACACCACCACCATCACGCGTGGTTGCTGGGCAAACACACCACCACCATCACGTGTGGCTGCTGGGCAAACACACCACCATCACGCGTGGTTGCTGGGCAAACACACCACCATCATCACGCGTGGTTGCTGGGCAAACACACCACCACCATCACGTGTGGCTGCTGGGCAAACACACCACCACCATCACGCGTGGTTGCTGGGCAAACACACCACCACCATCACGTGTGGCTGCTGGGCAAACACACCACCATCACGTGTGGCTGCTGGGCAAACACACCACCATCATCACGCGTGGTTGCTGGGAAGTGCCCCATGAGCCCAGATGACAGGTCACAAAGATGGCCAGACAGAAACACACCCAGTCTTTATGAAACAAATCTCCCATGTTATTGATTCGGCATGTAAGACAAGCCGCACATTCAAAGTAGAGATGGCGGTGATAGCATCAATCAATCCTGCTGGAGGGAAAGAGGTGAGATGCTGATCTCCAGAAGAGAGCCACTCCAAGTTTGCCCCTCTCCAGTTTTGATGCTATGTAAAAACACTTGACATGATCCCAGAGACGGCAGCAAGAACATTTGTCTTAATTACACGGCTGACTGAAATCGTAATTAGTGGAGATGTCGTCATGTCTCCGATGAGGTAGGGACTCATTACTTTAAAGTCGTTCAACATGCAGCCACGTTGGACTTGGATTTGATATAAAGTGACACATTTCTGAACCTTTTTTTTTTTTTTACCATTCCGTGAATGAGGACATGATGGCGAAGTCCATTTCTTTCGTTCCTCTGCCGCCTTTTGTAAGGTCCAAGAAAATGTTGATGTAGACGCAAACACGAACCATCAAAAACAAGTCTGCATTCCAGCAGACCACCAGTGGAATGTTGTCGAACTGAAAGGCAAATTTTTCAGTTCAACATTCCATGCTTTTCTTTTTTATCAACCAAAATGTGCATATATGCAACCTGCTTCATCATTTTGAGTCACGTTGACGCAGAACTACATTTTGAGGTTTCAGTATTATTTTTGTGCTCTACATATTTGATGTAATATAATTGTCTGAATGCAGACAGTCATCAAACCTTGTTTTTAAGAATAACACAGTTCCGCCAGTGCTGGTCCTGCTCTAGACTAGATTTTTTAAAAATCATCAATTGGTTCCTTTCAAAGTCTTATAAGAGTTTTTACTTTTGTCTGTTAAACTTTCCTGGGGCTCTAAAACTAGTGTTGGTCTTCATCCAGTTTGTGAATCACTGGCATTGATTTGGTGACATTGAGAAAGATGACACTTTTCAAAAGGCTGAATCATATCTTCACATACACACTTCATTCACGTTTTTAGCAGCTGTAAGAAAAAAAGAAGGATGATGAAGTGGAACGAGGAGAGAGAGCCACACTTCACTAGTCCTCAGGAGAAAACTAGCAGGCTAGACAATGCAGATTTACCCCAAACAGCAGCAAACACATCATCCAGATTCTAATCTACAATAATTCCTTCTCTTGGGCACACAGACACACACATAAACACAAACATATTCACTTATTTATGCATGGCTAGATGATGGTTAACTTTTATTGTGCCGGGGCAACAGTTGAGCTAGTCTCTCGCTGTACAACTCCAAGTTCTGAAAAAGAATTTCTGTTGTTTTTTTTTTATTATTATTATTTTTGGTATGTTTTATAAGCCTTGAATTTTGCTAAAGTCTCTAATTAGATAGGTGGGTAGTGCATATCCAATATATCTCCCTATTTTAGGCCAATAGTAATCAGGAATTATGCAGTGAGCAACAAATATTAAAAAAAATCACATAATTGTAATGTACAATTCTTCATACGGCCATCCTTTGCCATGATTATAGCTTTTCATACTCTTGCCATCCTCTGAGCCACCATCATAACCCTCTTAAGGGATCTTAAGCTTGTCTCCCGGGCAGTCACCATTTTGACTCTGTCCTCACTTACAGTAACAGTGCTCCTACTGGCTTAGGAGTTGGGAACCAGGAAACGTGGAATATCTGGTGGGTCCCATACAGGGCCCGATTAAGCCCTTGTGTGGCCCCAGGCTGTGAAAACATTGGGGCCCCCTTAAAATAAAGCTGTTATACGCGTAGTATGAAAATAGTGACAACATAATGAATAGGCTAGTATGGAGTAATAAAATAGTAATTTAGTAAACTAATTCTGATGCAACAGGAAAACGAATACGCAGAAGGCACACGCCCACAGTCTGAACAGGACTAAAGCCTAGCAACTGATTGCTAAAAATGACAGTTGACTGACATAAATGGTTAATTGAGGAGTTTTAATATTTTATGTCATTAGTTGATGTTTGTATCACTTGCTGCAGTTTTTGTTCGTGAGCTCCACTCTCAAGTTTCCTATTAGGTGTTGTCATTTCATACATATTGTTAGCATTCTGATGGAATGCTAAACAAAATTTAGAGCCTTAGAGTAAACAAAGCGGATATTTGAGTGCTCTCTCTACCTTGAGAGAGGGTGTGAATACAGGTGAAGTAAATGCCAAAAAATGACTCGTGTGTTAGTTTTTATTATCAGATTTCTATCAGATGATGTGAGGCCCCCTTCACCCCAAGCTTGTGTAGCCTATACGGTTAAGTGTTACGGCTGTATATCCTACACGGTTATGTGTTACAGCTGTATATCCGACACGGTTATGTGTTACGGTTGTATATCCTACACGGTTATGTGTTACATTTACATTTACGGCATTTATCAGACACTCTTATCCAGAGCGACTTACAAAAGTGCTTTGTCATTTAGTCATAGAATATATCCAAGTACAGTACAGTAGGTTAGAATCAAACATACCAATGAACTAGAATACTGTAGAATACAGGGATGAATGCTGAATGCTGATACTTAAACAATGATAACTGCTATTAACAATAAGTGCTAGAGTTTGTTAAACAACATAAACAATACCCTACAATAAGTACTAAATTAGTCAGTCAATGTGGGAGCAGTGTCAGTTGTCCTTTAAATATTTTGCAAATAGATGGGTCTTCAGTTACGGCTGTATATCCTACACAGTTATGCTTTTCGGCTGTATATCCTACATGGTTATGCGTTACGGCTGTATATCCTACACAGTTGTCTGTTATGGCTGTATATCTTACATGGTTATCTGTTACAGCTGTATATCCTACACGGTTATGCGTTACGGCTGTATATCCTACACAGTTATCTGTTACAGCTGTATATCCTACACAGTTATGCGTTACGCCTGTATATCCTACACGGTTATCTGTTACAGCTGTATATCCTACACGGTTATGCATTACGGCTGTATATCCTACACGGTTGTCTGCTATGGCTGTATACCCTACATGGCTATTTGCTGTATATCCTACACGGTTATGCGTTACGTCTGTATATCCTACACGGTTATGCGTTATGGCTGTATATCCTACACGATTATGCATTACGACTGTATATCCTACACGGTTGTCTGCTATGGCTGTATATCCTACATGGCTATTTGCTGTATATCCTACACGGTTATGCGTTACGTCTGTATATCCTACACGGTTATGCGTTATGGCTGTATATCCTACACGATTGTCTGCTATGGCTGTATATCCTACATGGCTAATTGTTTCGGCTATATATCCTACACGGTTATGTGTTAGATGGTTATGTGTTATGGCTGTATAGTCTACACAGTTAATGTAGACATGGTCCAATAAATTGGGTTGGAAACACAGAACTAGAGAAATTACTTGTTATTGGGGGCAATAAAAAACTAATGGAATGGATTGATTGGAAATAAATTCATACATAGCATCAACCTTCGCTATTTTACTTAAATTTAAGCATAAGCCTTTATATTAAAATGTCTTTAAAATTATGCAAAACAAACATGTAATCAGGTGTGCCACCTTTTGACTAGGGCTGTGTGTGTGTGTGTGTGTGTGTGTGTGTGTGTGCGCGCGCGCGCGCAGCCATTTCAATTATCAATTATCTGTGAATGTGACGGAGGTTTGTTATTACGGAACATTATTAATTTCTGCAGGCAATTACAAGAACTGGGTTTAAGATGCAGCAGTGTACATTAGGAACTTACCTTAGCTAATACTGCAGTGACTTTTTACGAGACATGGTCAACACCTCACCCAGGAAGAAGTTAAATATTACGTCACTGAAGATGTCAGTGTTTTTAACCTCTGTCCTATGTGATTCACAGTTAATCTATACATCTTCAGACACATTGACTGTCTCGACACCTTAAATCAGGTGGGGCATAAAAACATGACACAGGGAACTTCTTAAATCTTCCAGATTACTCCACTGTCAGCACTTTCCTTGGTGCTGTATAATCGATTAGGAGTGGAGGCTGCTGTGAAATGAATGATCCAAGCATTGTCTTCACTGTAAATCACATTCTGGGTGCTATATCTATGTGATGTACATCATGGGGACTTTTGCTAAGAGCAAGCTGATATATTATACTGCGCTTTCGAGCTGAGCTCTGCTCAATCGTGTCATTTGTAAATATTTGTTACTCCATTTAAAAAAACATTGACTGTTTTCAAACATTTGAAAATAAATTTTACAATTATTATTATTTTCACACAGGGCATTTAAATCTGCAAGCACTTTCTGCTGTCATAGTATAACATGATATTTAAAGGCATATTGAGACAGGAGTTTATGAGGACTGATTCTAAAGGGCTTCCTTCATATGCTGGTCAAACATAAATACAAATACAAATACAAATGTTTTTTTTGTTTGTTTGTTTTTTATCATTTGTTGGACATGGAAAAAGTTCAGATTTTCCAGAATTTTCTTTTTCTAATTTGCAGACAAGTTAAATAGCAGGTTTAGTATTGATGTTGTCAGCCCAATAATAGACTTTCCATGTTAATGGATTTAAGACTTCATGCGTGTTCATATAGCAGTAATTTTAGTTTAAATGCTTCACATTGCACAAAAGGTGCTCCCTGACCTCAATTAAATTACTTAGCGAGACAAACCAATCGGAAAGGAAACACTCAATAGAAACGCCTGATTTTGAGGTCTCAAGGTCACAAGTCGCATGTTTGCAGAACAACTTACTGCACACACAATTGTTCCTGTCATTCAGTACATAGCATAGCCCTTTGAGGAATAAAGATTAATGCGGCAGTATTTCACATATGTTTGATGCCTAATGTTTGACACTTACTATCATTTTTTAAAATATTTTATTGGCTACTAGGTTAAACAGCCTTAAATTGATATTGATTTGTTGTTGTTATTTAATGGACGAAATTTGTAGGACAAAAGAAGTTTGTAGTTTGTTTGAACGTCAGGCTTTGTCCAGAGAACAAAACGCCTTCTACAGGTTGTGAGTGCCGTTTGTGTAACCATGGTAGAAACAAGAGGGGAAGTCGCTTAACAACGGGGCTTGTTGGTATAGCAGGATAAATAACCAATGTCCAATATTTCTGACTTGGATCATTGTCTACGCATTGCCCTATGACAAGATTCTGTTCCATTTCTTGGCCGTAGTTGGGGAACGCGTGCAAAGGGCTTGATTTTTGCTACACGTTCAAGGTCGGCAGAGTGTAGCGCTTGTGAAGTATATGAGAAAAACGACTTTTTGAGACTTATACGGCTACATCTGCGCAGTTATACATAAGTTTGACCTCTGAGCATTTTTAGATATAATAAGGTAGTTGAGTAAATATCATGCAGAAGGCTTTCACCCTCCCTTACCCCCTACCTCCGTCCACACTCCTACCTGTCTCTTATATGTGACTGCAGAGTGTTGCCAGAGTGGTTAAAAACCCTCTGATTGAGATTCTTCCCCTCTTCTTCTCCAGCCCTCCCCACCATCCTCTCTCCTGCAACCTGTGCCCAGAATGATGCTGATATTTCTGGGCACCACTCAGTTGGCCTGTCAGTTATCTCTCAGCAGAGCCACGGTAAATATCCTGCATTGATTAAGCAGATCTGCCTGGGCAGGATAGGGGCCCGAGACAGGGAGCCGAATCCTAAACATGCCCATCCGCGAAAGCGATTTAGCCTAAACCCCGCCCCTCCGAAGAGCTCCGAGGGACGGCCGGAAGCACATGAGATGCGACGCACGGGCTCTGCCCGCTGGGGGGGATTTGCGGAGGGCAGGCGGAAGGCAGGGCTGCTGTCTGATGTCGGCCAAGCTACAACCACCCTGCACCTTGGCGTCGGCATCCACGGCGGAGGTGTTTCCTACGTGCGATGATTCATGGCCACAGCCTGATGAATGCATCCTTTCCTTTCAGGTGGCCCTCCCCACTTTTCTTCTGCTTTCACATTCATTGCCTCGGCCAGTTACCCCGAGCACAGCCGTGACCCATCTCTGAGCACAAAATAAGTTCAGGATAATTCAGGGATTTCACATTTTTTTAGCAACGTGGTCAGTTTTAATGCTGCCTCCTTGATGACAGCGTCAATGAGCTTATCTCAGAGGGATTGCAGTGTCTGGCCTTCAAAGGATCTGGATTGCAGAGTTAGCAGCTTCTCTATGCCTTATTGCCTGCTTAGGAAGTGAATGAATTCACTGTGTCCACATTGTTGATTTTGGATGCATTTATAATATTATGCGCTTTTTTTGCTTTTTTTTTTAGCTGAGCAGTCCTACCATTGGGACAGACTGTAACAGATGAGCAACAATGCTCACTAAACTCTGACTTTCAGGTAAAATGCAAGCAGGTAAACCAGAGCAAGCAGTGCAAGCTCCTTGCTGAGCGGGACCACTGACAATTCTTAAAACTCAGGCTATAGACCAGGTCCCGTTCTGTGTGGGGAATATGAGATTCCCAAGAAGAAGGTGTCATCAGTTTCCAACGTGTGTGTGTGTACCTTGCCAAGCCAGTGGTCCAATCGGCACAAGTCAGTTCTCATCAGAATTAGTCTGTTCCCAGCTCGGTACTGATGGCAGATGTGAATCTACTCAGGTTCTGCATGCCAAAGGAGACCCACCTCAGACAACACAGGCTGATTGAATAAACGCTATATAGATTCTCTATATTCGCACTCAGGAGTGGACCAATTGATGTAGGGATACCAAGAGTCACTAAGATCGTCCTAGCCAACGTTATCAAGAAACACTGAGAACAATCATTAAACGGAAGAATCTTGATATAGGGATGAAAATCATTTGTGCTTCAAATAATGCATAGTTTCCTCAAGACTGAAAATACATTGAAAGGATTTAGGCGGATTTGCTTATCTGTCGGACAGCATGAAGCATTACCCTCTCACGGCCTGAGGAAGCATATGAAAAAAACGCTAATCTTGCGGGAGTTCAATATTAAGTTCCCATCACTGTCAGGTCAGGTTTAAGGGAATGACGCGATTAGGCCCTTCTGCCGACATGAATGTTCTGCCGACATTCATTGTAGACACATACACTGACATTATTAAACTGCAGGTTAAGGCTATTTTCCCCCTGCCGACAGAAGTATCAATAAGTGATTACATACTGGCACAATACATACAGCAGCTCTGTACTGCGCTGCTGGATTCTCTGCCAGCGCAACACTCACCATGCTACATGGTCCTTGAAGACCAGACACAGGAGAGGTGCTCTGCTCTGCCAGCTGCTGGATGCAGCTTCAGGAGGTGCGAATTTGTGCGTGCAGCATTGATTTGCAAGCAGGCTTGGTTACCCCGTGAAGTATTTACAGGCATGCGCATGCAAGGAAGTCTGCGTCTGCGGCATTTGGCCGCGAATAGCAATCACGGGCCAGGCTCTTATTCGCTTATGCCGTTTAACGCTCTTCTATCTTGCAGCGGGGGAAACCCAAGATCGTTTCGAATTTTCTCTGGAATCAGTCAATTACTTTTCTCATTGCCTTTTGCATCTGTGATCTTTCCCTCTTTCAGCCGCAAGATGAGTCGTTTACCACACTAAATCTAAATTCAATGAATAATTTGATATTTACTCAGAGCGATATTCCACAGTGCTCTGGCGTGGTGAGCCACCCTGTCTGCAGCCTCGCTGATGTGCATTTGAATTGCATTTTATGGTGCAACCTTTCCTTTTCTTTCTTACGCCAAAGTGGGAGAAAATCTCTCTTCCTACGCCAAGTCCGCCAAGCACATAGGGACATGGAGCTGGGAGGAGGGGCGTGCTTTATTAGCCCGTCAAACGCAATCATATTTATAGATCTGTGCTTTCACAGATGAGAGTACTCTCCATTACCCCTTGTGTTATTTATAATTTCATAAACTTGGTCCATGACAGTGCTTATTTTATCCTGCATTCTAATCTGCGTCTAATAAAGACATGCCAAATGCAAGGTGTGAAAAACGATCTCCCTGCACGGGCTGGTGTGAGCCTGGGAGAATGGGAGGGATAAATCAGAACCGGAGGCGATGCAGACACGCAGATCATCTGTGACTGCATTCAGACCTCTGCTCTCAACAGCAGTGATGTACAGTAATGAAAATCCATGCAAACCACTGGAGGGGTAAGATGGAGGTGGACTCCCAAAAGTGATCGGGGTCTTTCAAAATAAAAGTTCGCCCTCTGAGTACCCCAACCCTCTCCACCCCCACCCAGATGAACACCAGCTCAGAACATCAGCTTCAGCTAGTAGGGCAGCTACGTCAGTTGTCATTTGTTAAAGGACATTACACTTGCAGTTACACGGTGACTGATTTAATCATGAGCTGAAACTGCATCTTCATTTGCACTGTTAGTTCACTTTTACTTGCCATTGTTTGTATACTTGTATTTGTGTATATATATTGTATGTATAGTGTGTGTGTGTGTGTGTGTGTGTGTGTGTGTGTGTGTATAATATATATATTTGTATTTCCAAATTATATATAGTACAAATAATTTATATATAGTATATCATTCTCTATTTTATTTTACTATACTTAATTTTATATAGACACCCGCACCAAGAGAAATCGCCTCATACTTGAAGAATAAAAGATTCTGATTCTGATTTGAAAATCCGTTGTGGCCCACAACAACTGGATCTCTTGATATGTCCACACGCTGCTGTCATTGTAAATAACAACTACGTTGATTTTTCTTTCCCCTTTTCTATCTCATGTCTGCTTTGCATGGCGGGTGAACTAAAGAACACGGATGACATTGTCTCATCAGCGGAGTGCTCCAGTGATGACGAAGACCTGGAGGAGTGTAACCTCGAGCGCACAGGTGGGCTAGGTCAGTTTAATTCTGCTTGCTCCTATGTGCTGGTCTTTCATTTGCAACAGAGGGTTAGATCCTCAAAGCATCGCCACCCCCATGGATAGATAAAGTGTAACTTTCTGTGTACCCAACCAAAGCCAAGCATGCAGACACAAGCAGTTATTCAAGACAGAAGTTTCATTCTAATGCTGACCAATTCCACTCAGAAGTGAAGGCATGAGCTGATCACAGAGTACTTTCCCCTTAAACTACACCAGTTATGAGCTACACTTGCCCATGGGGTTTTCCGAAGTGGTTAACATGGTCACATTCACCGCTAATTTTGTCTTCTCCCCCCCCACCCCCCACCCCCCACCCCCCGCTCCTTGAGAGGGCATGAGTACAAAATTAGTATGTGACATGTTCTCTGCATTGATGCTTCAAAATGTATCATATTCAGAGGGTTTCTGCCATGTGACACTGGATTGCATTTTGGTACATGATACATTTTGAGATGTCTCTTGAAATTTACTTTCAGCCAAGTTCTAGTGTGATATGTAGAAGATTAATTGTGATGGAAGTATTGACTTATTTTGGTTCCCTCATTCTTTGAGGCTTAAGTTAATCATTTTAATAGAGAACAGATATCATCGAATTTCTGTGTACCAGTTTTTGTTTTGTTTTATATTGGTTTGCTTTTTGTTTTACTGTATGATTTTATTTAGTGTGAACAAGTTATTCTGCTATTAATTTTTCCCCAATCCAAATATAAACATATAACTCAGACTTAAATTCATATTGATTTAAAATTGTGTTTTGAAAGAAGTTGGGAGTTGCCTTTTTGATAAAATTATAATTTTGTAATATTGTCTGTCTTCTTGATGTAAAAAAAATGTCTGAGCCACCTTTTGCCAAACTACTATTATTTTTCAAGCTGAAGTTTATGTGAATCCATATTCACCAACTACTGTGCAAATCACATTGATATGCTGGAGCTGAGCATCATCTTTATAGTAATGGTCATATGTTAAGGCAAATTGTAATTTAAAACTACAGTGTATGACTCAGCATTTTAAAGAAATGAGGCCCTGGAGTTCTCAGCTCTTTAATTTGAAACACCCTAATAAATCACCACTGCAAGGAGGAAGTTCTCTTTTATCTTAAACATATGCCCCACAGTATTGGTTCTTTGACCTATAAAATGGGTGTAATAAATATTTTACATGGATGAGACAGACAGTTCGAAAAAAGCTTGGTTTACTTCCTAGATGCCAAGAGCTATTTGTCTTCTATTGTCAATCCCAATTTCTTTCAAATTTCAGTCCTAAGATAGTTGTGAGTTGGTGGAAGTACTGGTACTTCTTGATATATATCTTTATGTACTCATAAAGAAAGACACTGGCAGGGCCCCAATCATCCAATCACGTTTACACAGAAATTCATGCCATTCTAACCCATCAGTTAATGTTGACAGCTGCATATGACCCTGCTCTTCCAGGGTCTGTTGTCATACTCAAGACAGTTTTCTGTAGAGCATGTCTGGCTGTTTCTTGTGCTCCTTTGAGTTCCAGCTTGACTGTGGTCTTGAGTTACTTTTTTGATTATTTTTAGATGGTGTCCTCATCCATTTGTCCAGCTATCCAAAAAAAAAACAAAAAAAACAACCAACCCAACATTCCTGTTGCCGCGCATCATCTTGTGCCGCATGATGTTTTTTGGTGTTAAGTATGATTTCTGTTCCCCCTCCTCCATTATCCTGAGCACTTGTACCATCGGCTTTCCCTCCAACATTCCCATCTCTGATTAACTCAGCAAACAACTGGCAACAAAATCTTTTCTTGCCATCAAATCTATTTGTTTGGTCCTTGAGTGTACACTTAATAAAGTTGTGTTAAAATAATGATTAATAACAGCCAGCCCAGACTTTTTCCTCTACCTTATTATCTTTTAGAGCCGTTCTGCATATGAAGTCATTTCTGAATGCAGATGGCATAAAAAAGACTTTTATTGCCACAAAAAAATGTCTGTTTTTCTCAAATTCATATACTCACAAGCAGTCATTTATGGCATGTCCGATAACTTTTCAGCTAGAGCCATTTCTCTCTCTCTCTCACTCTCTCTCTCTCTCTCTCTCTCTCACTCTCTCTCTCTCTCTCTCTCACTCTCTCTCACTCTCTCTCTCACTCTCTCTCTCTCTCTCTCTCACTCTCTCTCTCTCTCACTCTCTCTCTCTCTCTCACTCTCATCGTGTAGTGCATGACGCCATTTTGGTTGCTCCACACATAAACCCCGTGTTCAGACCTAACAGATTGCTTTCTGTCTGAGCCAGTTTCAGTTTAGCATCATTCCTGAGGTTGCGGTTGCAAGACCGCTACTGCACTTTCTCTCCCAGGAGCTGTGCTTGTGTCTGTACACTCGTCTGTGTGTGGAAGTGTTGTCATGTGATTCTGTTCTCTGTTTGTAAAATTGTTGGATTTCTTCTCCCCCCTCAGGAATTCCATAAGAGGACTTATATTGATTTCTGAGATGTTCATGTCACATTGTTTAATATTCGCAAACACAGAGCTTTCCCTTACCATGTTAATCCATTTATCTGCATTTGTAATAAAGCTTCCAAAGTGGGATTAGTCAATTAGAGATTAACTACAAAAGCCATTTTCTTCTTTTGGAAGCCTGCTGAATGTTTCATGTTTTCTAGTGGATTGTATTTCTAGTGGATATATCTTGATATCTTTTTAATTGGATAAATTTAAATCTTCTTCAAAAAAGATACAGCAAGTGCCCAGAGTGTTACTTATCTAACTGACCGATGCACTTGTATGGCCAAAATGGTGTATAATGATCCATTTAGAATTCTTCCCATTTCCTTTCTGATCATATGGGGTATGATCTGGTTGAACATTGTCAACAGTGAAACTCTCGCCAAGGTTATTCATCAACCAAATTACCCAACACTAACATATATCCCTTAAGCCTATTAAATAAGTTTCACTGCAAAAAGGTTGAGGTAAATAGATTTTGTCATCATAAAAACCTTTTACATATGGGATCTTTGGCAATAATCTACATATTTCAGTCTTATTTGGAGGGGTCTTTGGGGAAAGTAGTGCCGATAGAGAAATACTAGTTTTTTTTAAATACAAAGATTCTTTTAAAAGTGCTTATATTTGAGGCAATGCTCTCAAAATAGTAAGAATTTAATTGTTACATAATTCATCTAGCATACATTTCACCCTCTTAATTAGCTGCTTGTAAACCACATGCTATACAGTTAAAGATAATGGGAAAAATTAAGTAAGATAAAAAACTTTCAAATTTAGATCAAATTTAGATGCCATTTCACAGTAATAAACATTTCCTTTCTAAAAATACCTTTTAAGACTGGAATACTTTAAACAGACTAGTTAGTAAGATCATTGGGGCACATGGGGCCATAAACCTTTCATCCACAAGAAGAGAAAAACAACCAGTGCCTTTAAATTAGATTTTAATTAAAACATTCTGCACATTGTATAATCGTGTTTCAGTTCAGAATTATTTTGCAAATGGACAGAGTTTGATTACACTTTTAATTAGATGTGCAATCAAGCTCTGTTTTTCTTTTATTTAGTAAGAATTAATATTATGCCTTTGTAGCCTACCACACAGAGCTCGGACACTGAGATCGGATATAGGCATTATATACTCCAGCCACTAAAAATGTATTAGAGAAATGACAAGCAGACGTTTTAGCGAGCAGTATATGTGTCAGAGCTGCTTATTTTTTCACCAAAATCATATCTGCACCCCCCCACACACACACGTTTCCATTTTATTCTAGAGAAAACATTCGTCCTGTCTCTACTTTGTGTATATATGATAATCCATGTATATGAGTGTGATAATGTTTTATAGTTACATCAAATATCAGTTTAATGTGATAACCTGCCCCAGTAGGTTCAATAAAAGCTGGAATTCAAAAGGTTAAAACCATTCAGGCTAGTATAAAATAGAAGGGAAGTTCAGTACAGTGCTGTATTCAGTGTAGAAGTGGTGTGTGATTTTCACTGCTCTGTGTTTGGAGTAGTACCCTGCAGCTGAGTCACTGCACACTCGGATCCTCTTAAGAACACACTGCTTGAGAGCATGACGTCCAATCCAAAGGAAAATATTTAGGTATTCAGTTTCACATAGTATAAATAATAACAGCAACAACAACAACAACAACAATAATAATACTAATACTAATAATAATAATAATAATAATAATAATAATAAATGGTATCATCACAAATGTTCTTCACACAAAGACCTTATATCAGAGTCTTCACATAAAGACATTATTTTATTACTTGTATTCAGAATTTTAGATTCATTCTCTCTGGTGGTGTCTGAAGGATTAGTGGCACTGTTTAGGAAAACAATCACCTTTCCTTACTTTGAACACCAGATGGCATGATTTGATAAACTCCTAACCTGAAGTCTCCCACTCACATTGTTTCTGAGTTTGACTGATGTGACTGATGTGGGCTTCCACGTGACAGTTCCCTATAGAGAAGGAGAAGTAGCTATGCTCTTTGAAGTAAGTTTAGTTTGTTTGTGTCCCATGCTGATTATACAGCTTTCAAAGTAAAAAAGCTATTTGGCATGAAAAACACACGAAGTGAAAATACCACCACAACGGCATGAGAAAGGGAGCAATGCAAGGGATTGAAGATGTCTTGTAATTTGGCTGCATCCCACACTGGAGGCACTGTATGCTAGCAGGTAGCTGATCAGCAGTGGTGGTTTATCTTAATTGCACCCTTATATTGCAACAACAAACAAAATACAGTGCAGAGATACGCCTCCCCTGCATTAAAGAAGCAACACGTTTAGGTTTAGAGCTGGCCTAAAGCTCAGTGGTTAAGATACTTGACTTGTAATTGGAAGGTTGCTGCTTCAAGCCCCTCCGCTGTTGGTACCCTGAGCAAGGCCCTTAACCCTCGGTTGCTCAAGTTGTGCTCAGTCCTTACGTAAGTCGCTTTGGATAA
The DNA here is from genome assembly GCF_041902795.1 of Electrophorus electricus. Lineage (NCBI taxonomy): Eukaryota > Metazoa > Chordata > Actinopteri > Gymnotiformes > Gymnotidae > Electrophorus > Electrophorus electricus. The sequence goes on from NC_137506.1 coordinate 17,647,441, forward strand.
AAGCCTCAGCTAAGTGCCATAAGTGTGAATGTGCTGTGTAGCAAAGCACTCATTTTGCTTCAGAGTTCTCAGGCTTTATTGAAAATGTATTTATTATACCTTTAAAGTGCTCATCAGTAATGTTAGAGTTGTTTGAAGAAAACATCAGGTTCACTACAGTATAACTCACAACTGCACCAAATCTGTCCACTTGACATTTTTTTCTTGATAGTTTTTTTTTTTAATTTTTTAAAGATTTGTTTTCTCTCATTCAATTACATGTAACATTATATATGAAGGCTACAATATTATGAAGCCTAAGGCAATTGAAGAGAAACTCTACTTGGTTTTCTTGAAAGGAAGTCTGACTAGCACTATTTTCTCTGAGCCACAAAAGACTACTCCAGAAAAGACTGTGGATGCTGGGATATGGTCAAGAAGATGATGAAGGTGATGGTGATGATGATGATGAGGTTGTAAAGCAGTGAGGATGAAAACAGTGCTTTGACACATACACTATGCAGCATATAGATAACAGATTCTGCAGTGACATGTTGAAACATTCATGTAATTAGGCAGATATCACGGTACTGACCTGGGTTTACTCTAATAGGTTTTTTTGTTTGTTTTTTTGGACCACACAACTGTAGTCAAGGCAAACTGATTCTCTGAAATGGAACATATTTGAAGGAGCTTTTGTGGGGCAGCATGCACACATCTGCTAGATTACTACCAGCTTTGTATGTGGCCAGCCACAAAAGTAGGACTTATTCAGTGTACGTTGAGAAACCAGATTGTATCACTGCATCTGTGATCACCCAGGCTGTAGAGGAATCCTTTCTTTTTTACTGTAGCACTAGTATGTGTATGTGGCTGTGTGTTGTGAAAGACACCCCTCCAAATAAACCTCTAGCAATCCCACCAGCATTAACATTTTGGCACTAATTAGTCACATGACATTCATTATTTCATTAGCTGCTTAATTTTAATGACTCACAAGAAAAATTATGCCGCAAAACTATAGGTCCTGATGTTTAGAGTCCTCTGTCCTCTTATGGAATTCCTAAATGAGCACTGAACAGCTTTTGAACCAAAGTCTGAGGTTGTCAAGGACCATCGCTGTCTCTTCCCCAATCAAATTGGGTTTGAACATTTCATTCAGAATGAAAATACTTAAGATTAGGAAAAGATGTTAAATGAACTCAACTTATTTGAACTTCAATAACAGGGCAAAAGAGTGTGTCCTCTGCTGCCACACCTTTGTAACCTGCAGGCCTTGGTTAAACGGCTCCTCTGACCTGTGACCTCTCTGTGACCTCTCTGAGCCTTCGACGTCTTCCCTGAACCCGGCTTGCTGTGTTGTTTGTCTACTCTCCCTAAATGCAACTTACTTTAAGCATGCATCGACAACATCTTGCAGTAAAAAATTAACCCATTTTCAGCCAATTTTCTTCTCTCTTTGACGTACATCCAGACTGCACGCCTGTATACATGTTTAAGACTAACAATAACAGATATATTTGTCTTTGGATCACATGACAGAGGTGGCAGTTGTCAGTCAGCTGCCCCTCTTGACTGTGTCTGTTTATAGTTTGTGCATCTGGTTGTAGTGTGTGAAAGTTCAAATTGCTTTGTTCTTTCGTCTCTGGGATTTTTTTCCTTTGTTTATACACATTCAAACTGATTTTTTTTTCCTTTCTTTTTTCCCTTTTTTTTGGTTATCATTTTTGAATAGCTGAATTTTTGGGTTGGTTCAAAATTAGCAATACTAAATTAAAGTAGATGTAAACACCAAATCACAAAATTAATTTGAGAGTATGTTTTTGATTTCCAGTCTTCCTTTTTTAGATTTGGAACTACTTCAGCGAATGTTTTATGTGCTCAAAGTAATACACTGATAAACCTTTTAATATGACTGTTTAAATGCTCTTGACTTTTTCTTTTCTTTTTTATAATGAAGAAAGAAATTGAATGCTATTGCGTAAGATTTTTAGATCCTGAAAGCACATACAATTATCGGTGAAAATGTTCCAGATCTTGATGTTCTCTTGTTATTATTTTTGATTTATTTCGACAGAGCTCTTGATAAACGATTGACCTTTAAACGAACAGTTCCAAACCTGCATGGCGAAGAAGTTGCAGTTTAGGGGTTGTCAGATCGTCAGTGTTAGAGTTCTGTTCTTTTCTCGTAGATGGGCATGTATATGCTCATTGTTTGTATATCCCCATCCCTTCCTTACAGCCAAAAGCTCTAATGCCGCCCGACCGCTTCGTACTGCCTTTCCATGGACATGGCAACCGACTTACACAATCACCCCCATCATTGTCATCTCCTATGTAGTATGCTCATAGGTCCCGCCCCCTCACCCCCTCTAGTTATGGTAAAATATGTACAGTCATTCATTCATGCAGACTTTAAGTGTAAATCAAGCTAAGCAAAAAGTTTAATTACTAGGATGTAGATATTTATTGAAAATGATAGATCGAAGGCTCAAATATGTACAGTTTTTGTATGAAAACTGGATTATTTAACAAAGAAAAAAATCAAAACAGAATAATGGTGAAGTTTATTTTCCATGTTATGTGGTGTGGATGTATGTGTCGTTTCCTCCCTGTATACTCATGTCTGAAGAATATATTTAACAAGAAATACAGTGGCTAGTAATTTTCTTTTCACAAGAAAAAAATAACTGTCCAAGGACATTCTTACACAACTTTCTTTTGTGCATTTTTTTTCTTCATGCCAAAATCATGCGGGCAATTTGTTGATGTAAGTTAACAAAAATCTGGTATGCTTACTTTCCTTGAAGTAATTATGTTATGTACATGGTGTTATGTTTTTGAAAGCCACTTAAAATAATGAAATTATTGTTTGTTCAGTAATTTGTTTATTGATTTAGATTTGTGCTTGTGATATGGTAATATTTGCAATAAATAGTCGTTTTGTTTCTTTTGATAATTGCCTTGGTTTCGTTGAGTTTGTTTTTGTATTATGAGGCTACCTTTAGGCTGTCGTTTAAGTTTATTTGTTGATTTTTCATTGTTCGTTCGTTTGTTTGTTTTTATAGTACAAAAATGCAAACCTAAATGGCATGGGTTTTCTGTCAGCTGCAATGACAGCCGGAATATCTATCAGCCAGAGTTTCCAAAGGGAACTTTAGAACTTTAGTCTTTATTTGTGGCCATATATCTCATATTCTGTACTCCTTTCTTATACCAACACCTTCAGTGTATTGAACTGTGCTGCATTTGAAGGGACTTCCCATATCTAAGATGTCTTTACTGGTCTTGGGGTTTCTCCCACTTGATTGTGTGGATTTGACAGCAGAGTTTAGGAACCGCTAATAATATCAATATGTAAAAATCACCATGCTGGAGGCAGCTAATCCGTCCCGTTTGCTATAACTGTACTGCCATGAGTATAGATTCATGTTAATTAATTTTACAACAATTTATTGATTTTTGTTTGTTTTTTTTATTTTTGTCTGCAAACATTCAATATCTACAAACAGCATGCTTTATTTTTTTCCAACTAGCTCAAATGATTGCTTTCCACAGTCATTTGATTTTTGGTATTGGAAGAATATTTTTAACATCTTGTATGCAAAGAAAGCAAACCATTATAACAGATCAAATATTAGACTATCGTGACATCGTAGGAATAATACATAAATATAAATATAACGCTGATGCATGTTCATCTCAGACTGGTCTGTGTTGCCAGTCTGAGGCTAGACGCGGGCATCAGTTGGCTCTGGGGTTATTCAGCTGTCATTTCAGTGCTAAAGCAGATCCTGCCATTTTGGTTTCAGTATAAAGGCATTCAAAAGGCACGAGGTTAGACATAGCCGAGGAGGCCGATCCTTCCTCACACAGATTGCATCAAGCTGCGGTAGTATTTCATAAATGCTTCCCCAAACACAGCGCTTCTCTGTGTGTGCTGGGAGATGTTTTGTACTTTTAACACAGTTTTCCTTTTGCGGCCAAGATGTACCACGGCCAAATGGACACACACGAATTCTGCATACAGCAGGTGTGTCTAACTCTGCTCCCAGAGGGCCGGGCTCCAGTTTGGTGAGTTCCGTCCTCAAACATCAAACTGCGCTGGACTCTGGCCCTCGGGGACTAGAGTGTCATTTAAAACCAGATGCCACAATTATTATGAACTTATTATGCTCATCCCTTAAGACCTCTTGAGGCCTTTTGATGTAGCTTGGTAAATGCTTTATACTCTTTTTATCAGTTTGCTTTTAGTTTCCTTCTTTTCTAAGAAGCATTTATGTTGCTTAGCATTGACTATCTGGTCCTTTTTTTCATTTTAAATATATTAGTTAGAGTCTTTGGTCTTCTGTGTTACATTTACAGTGAAGGAACATGCTCTCTAACATGGTGTCCTGTTATTCTTTTTTTTAATCCTAGGAGGTGAATTAGTTATCCCAGTACTTGTAGAGGATCCCTTAGATCTCCCTCCTGTAGCTACCCGTACACCCTCCATTCTGTTTTCCCCAACCCTCCGCCCCCCCCCTACCATTACTGATACCACCAAAGAGTCCCGGTCCATGGCCACTGAGGCGGGGGTACCTTGCTTGTCGGACCAAGGCAGCGATGATTGTGATGATGATGGCTTGGTGATATCTGGGTATGGCTCTGGGGAAGCATATGACTCTAACCTGCCCCCTACTGATGATGAAGATTTTTACACCACCTTCTCCTTGGTAACAGATAAGACCTTGTCTACGTCGGCCTTTGAAGGTGGCTACAAGGCTCACGCGCCTAAGTGGGAAGCCAAGGACTTTAGACCTAACAAACCCTCCGAATATGGTAGGACTACTACCCTGCCTTTATCCCCCAAGCTGAGCCGCTCCACCACTTCGTCCACACCCGAAATGCCACCCAAACGGCCTGCAGGCAAAATGAATAACCGCGAGTTTAAGCCCCAGCCCGACATAGTCTTGCTTCCATTGCCCACGTCCTATGAGGTAGACAACACGAAGGCGAAGAACCCGCTAATAACCTCCCCCATGTTCCGTAATGTACCCACAGCAATTCCCACGGAGCCAGGCGTCAGGCGGGTTCCGGGGGTCTCGGAGGTGGTCCGTGAATCTAGCAGCACCACAGGAATGGTCGTCGGGATAGTTGCTGCAGCTGCTTTATGCATCCTTATTCTCCTGTATGCCATGTATAAGTACAGAAACAGGGACGAGGGATCGTACCAAGTAGACGAGAGTCGCAATTACATAACCAACTCAGCGCAGAGCAATGGCGCAGTCATGAAGGACAAGCAGCACGGTGCGAAAAGCAGCAGCAAAAAACAGAAGAACAAGGACAAGGAATATTACGTGTGAGCAAAGTGTTGCACAGAGAAAGCTACGAGATGGACAGAGACACTGTAAAACACTGGCCGTGTCGGGAGCTGCCCCGAGAGAGAGCGAGAGAGAGAGAGAGAGAGAGAGAGCGAGAGAGAGAGAGAGAGAGAGAGAGAGAGCGAGAGAGAGAGTGAGTGAGTGTGTGTCTGTGTGTGTGTGTGTGTGTGTGTGTGTCTGGAAATGAAGCTGAATCTGGCACACAGCTGAGCCGCTGACCACTCACGTGAACTGTAATATAAAGCACACTTACTAGTGTAAGCATACCAAGAAGGTAAAATATCAACATTAGTGACCTTATTCTTCAATCTGGTCGCAGACGTTATCAGTGTAGAATACTTCACAGCTACGTCATTATCCTAAGTGACTTTTAGAGGTATGTGATCCTTGGCGTATCTTTTTTCTTTCTTTATGATTTTTTTAACTTGTAAAAAGAGGAGAAAATTATTTCGGCCATTTCAAGCATGTAAGCGACATGTAGTGTTGGCATATTATGAGAGTGGGACAGAAAAATAAATATTTATTGTACAAACAAGAAAGAAGGACTCCTGCCAAAAAAATATATATATATGAAAATTTGTATTGTTTATACATTATATGTGGTGTCTTTTTTTTTTTTGCTCTCTGCAAAAGAAAAAAAAAACTATGTAGTAAATGAAATCGAGTGAGTGAAACTGTTAAGGACAGCTCACTAAAGCTCTTTGCAGCACTGTTATTTAAAGTTGACCAAATTACTTTAATTCTACAACCAACTGTGACATTAACGATTTGTGAATTGAGAGAAGTGGTCCACTGTTCTTGTCTCGGTAAAAGCGACTGATTGTAATGCATGCCATCTCACCCTACAACGTATGATCCTCAGCCGAGCTTGAGCAGATCTGCCAGGCCAGGTCAGTCATCAGAAACACCTTCTTTTCCCTTCAAAGTGGCAACAGTGGAAATTGTCCCCTCCGTTTTTCTTTGCGGCCAGTGCTGGTTTGATCTATTTTCGATCATAATGTATGTCGCTCCATTTCCTCTTCTCTTTTTTATAAAGCTGTCTAGTGCACACTGGCACTCTACTATAATGCTGTTACAGATGTCTATACGGAAATAAATCTAACGTGAAAAGTGTGAATTCTTATCTGTTGTCACAGTCAACTGTGTCAAACAACAAATTTGTTTACATATTTTATTACATTCTAGCAGTTGTACTTTTTAGGTAGATAATGTACATACAAACCTAAGTTGTAATTTTTTTTAGTAATTCTATTGTACAGAGAGATCTTTTGATTTATCCATGTGCTTCATGAAGAAAATCAGACATTGTTGACTAACGTGAAGAGAGACTTTGAAGTGCTGAAAATATACACATATTTTGTAATGAAAAACAGAGAACATTGTTAGATTAGATGTCTAATCTTTCTCGCAGATGTTTCTAATTCGCATGGATATTTGACTACTTGACGCTGTCAATCAAATACAAAACACACTTCTTAATTGTACTAAGGCTTCCTTGTTATCGGTTTGTTTTTATTTCTAAAAGAATCAACAGAATATGTGACAGTAAAAGCAGAGTCGCATGGATGCAGTCACCCACTTCACACCATTTACTTTAAGTGTGATTTTTACCATGCTGTCTTAATGTAGGTTGCCTGGAACACAGGAAACCAACCAGTATATTTCTTAGTTGAACTTTCATTAGATTTATTCATTTTCCCCATTTTGTCTTTTTCATGTTTGAGATTAAATATTATGTGGAAACTTTGCCATATACCTATTTTTAACACACACACACACACACACACACACACACACACACACACACACACACACACACACACACACACACACACACATCTTTACTACAACGTTACTTTTGGTTGTTCCATAATTCTTTATGATGGCCATAAGTACCCTGTTTCCCTTCAGGTTAGCATCATATTAGATTATATTATGCGGCTTGGCAGCTCCACGTATATGAGGTATATCCTCTAATTTTCTCTTACATTAAACGTTTTTATTGACCAAGGTCAGCTTGAAATATTTTACTCGTTATATGCTGCATTAAAACATCTAAATCCATCTTAAGTTCATTCTAAACATATTATTCAGAACAGCCATTTTGTTTTCATTAGCCATGTCATTGGGTGGATCAGAGTCATGTCATGACTGGTCATGGTCATGCCACTCTAAAATATTAGAGTGAATATTCATATACCGCTAACACAGGCCATGGAATTAAAATCTATTCAGTCTCAGTGTTTTTCAAGGCTCAGTACTTAGGATTTCAGTATTTCAAAATACTGTATAATAATATGCGTTCTAGGTATGAATTAAGTGTTTGTTTTTTTCTAAGAATCATTCCCATGTGAAAAACATTAAACTAGTGTTAGTCAATGAAGAAAAGTATGCACTTCTGTAAGAGTTCAAAACTAACTTTTCTTTATATTTATTTTTTCTGCTTATATGCCTTGGGCTTAATAACAGGCCTTTTTACTTCAGATTCTTTGCCCTATTAGTCTCTTAAGATAAGAAATGCATGAAATGCTAGCACTGAAAATGTTTACTTTGTCTACATTTTACAAAAAAAAAAAAAATTGTATTGATGTTTCTATGTCCATATTTCCAGTTTCATATCAGTATGTGTCTGTTACATTTTTTTAATTGTCGATCTTTGTGTGTGTGCCAGTCTCGCTTTGTCAGTATATTTCTAAAAATGTTTTTCTTTGCTTCACAGCGCAGAATGTTTTCATTGTCTTAGTATCTGGAGGATAACATTGATCTTTCAAATCTGCTCCACCACAGCAATCGGAATTCAAGTCAAACGTGAATCTGTACAACCTGCTGGGGAACTGAGCTCACTTTCACTCTTTTGCACAGATTTACACTATGCACAATGTTCACTCTGTTCCCCAACACCACAGACAGGCCCACAGACCATCCTCAGAATAAAAGCAAAATGTAAACGGTACAATTTTCAAAATGAACATCCTATTACATGGGTGGCTGGTTTATTGACCCGCCTTGACGAAAGCAACTCTTCTTCTGGCAATGAGAAAGTTAATTAAAATTCAGCAAAGGCTTAAAATTCAATAATCCCTCAACAACTTCCAGATGAGTCCTAGTGATTGGGAGGATTCATTATGGCAGACCTATAGAAGACTATATCCTGCATCCTGCACGCCAGTGTAGGCCGTAGCTAATCCACTTTCACAATGCACACTTTAATTCTGCTGTCTGCATATGCGAGCAACTTGAATTCAGTGTTAGTTTACCATTAGAATGTAGTTTATTAGAAACACCTACCTGGGGCCTAGTCTCAATCTATTAGAGGAGCAGATCTTATGAGTTCATTTTATGGGTACTAATAGCTACCCTGTTCTGACCACCATATCACTGCTGCACGGATATTATTTGGTTGGCATGCTATTGCAAACCCAGCAGTAACACTGACATTATAGTCGCTTTGTAGGGAGCTGGTGTGATTGTGGTGTGAGTGTATCTAACAGATACTGTAGATGCTGGGGATTTTACACATGCCAGTGTGTTGGGTTAAGAGTGGTCTGCTATTCAAAAATACGAAGTTGACAGTCCTATGGTCACTGACTATTGAAGTAGAGATAGAGAATTGCTAGTGTACATGGCTAGAAATGGGCTAGAGCCATTGTACATTGACAAGGTGTTTCTAATAAACAAGTGTTTATGAATAAGTTGTGGTGTGTACAGTTTGATTTCATAATTGTAAAATGCCTGAAGTTAAGAAAAATGGCAAAACTCAAACACATGCATTTCTACGTGTGCTTCTCCACAGCTTCTCTTGGCAGCCTTTGTAAGGCCATGAGTCTTCGTGTGGACATCACTCTCTTCACAAGTGCTTCCCGTTTGAAATCAGGGCTTTTTAAGGTTGCTTTTTTTATCAGGTTATCAGCTGTTACTAGTCACAAATAGGGAGCCATTAAAAGTACTTTTAACCACATCGTGTGGGTTTTAGGTGCATTTGATGATCGATTCTCAAAGTACTTTGATTAATATAAGTAAATATTCTGGATATATACTTTTCTAATATTACTTTTTCTAAGATTTGTTTTACTTATCTATTTGACATAGCCTTAACATATATAGGTTGTGTTTTCTGCTTTTTTTTTTTTTACGCTCATGAAAGGATTATGTTTAAAATGTAACACTGAAGTAAGATCCTGTTAGTGATTCAGGAGCTCTCTCTCAAGTCTTCTTTGAAACTAATTTATCAGGATTATGCATGACAGTGCATCCACCCATAAAATGGGACTTGGATGACAAATGATTAGTAATTTTTTATCTCCCCACACTTTCGTTTTGATTTGTCAAAAGGACACAAAAGTTACCTTATTTATTTATTTTGATCATGTTACACAGCCCTATGGGTAGAACAGGTGATGTTACATGGTGTTATGTTTCAAAGCCCCCCACACCTCTTCGCTCTCTCCCTGCTGATATGTGTTCTGTAAAACTTTCTATTCGTCTGGCATCACAACCTCCCATGGAAGTGCAGAACAATGGCTTTCAGTACCCAAGGTCATGAGGCCTAATATCTTTGCTCAAGCAATGCAATATGCAACACTGCTGCAAATCTTTATGGAATCATTTAAATCTTTCTTTCAGGTTGAATGAAATATTAATTTCAATTCATTATAGATTCATTAATAGTGAGTGCACAGGCCTTACTCCCCTCAGCTTAAGTGTTTGTGGAAGTGGTGCTCAGCTTGCATTCTCTGTGTGTACAGTAATTCAAAGTCTCTATAAGGAAAAATGGTTAATAACTAGTTCCGATTTGCTAAGAGAGACCTTTATAAATGTATAAATTGCCAGATTTGACCTACTATAGTCTTGTGATGCTGCAATTATTTAACAGCTTCTGTTGCAGATGCAATTATTTTTTACTACAGGTTTAGCCTCAGCTACCTCTTGTTAAATGTATTGCAGTCACTGGTACTCAGAAATTGATCAAAGTTGCCAGCTTATGCAGTTCCACGGTTCCTTACACTTTCCACATATTCCTTGCTTACTGTAGTGTATTTCAAGTTAGAGCCACTGTTCTCAGCCAAAGAGAACACATGGCCCATGCCGTTATTGAACTGCATCAGTCCTGCATAAATTAATGTTCACTTCAAAGTACCCGAGAAATAGATGGATACACTGGCTTCTAAAATATGATCTTTCCCAAATAAAACCGCATAGCGGTATCATTCCATCTGTGGTCTATGTGGCTCCAGAGACAGTCTGACTGAAGCTGTGATTTCATTAGAAATCTGTGGAAGTTCCACAGTTCTAAAGATCTTCTTCAGGAGAGCAGACAAACTACCAGTACCCAGGAGGAGGAACTGTCCCTGACTGCTGTAGGGTTATATGATGAACAGTGAAGAATTGGGGTTTCCCTATTGCAGTTCCTAGTATTCAGACAGACAGACAGACAGACAGACAGACAGAGAGACAGAGAGAGAGAGAGAGAGGAGTCAGAACAGAAGGTGTAATAGATCATGTGAGAAATGTTTTGACAGCACTGACCTCATCAATACAACTCCCCATAACTCAAAGCTTGACAGCTGACACACCAGAACTAATTCACCATAGTAAATGTGCAGCGGTTGTTTGTTTGTTTGTTTGTTTGTTTGTTTGCTTGATTGATTGTTTGTTTTGTCTGTTTTGTTTTAATTTACCATTTGTCTGCTTTGTTTTAATTTAACTTTTTAAAAACAGTAATAATTTGAAGTAGGGGCACACTGGCAGTGTAAGAACATTAATCTCAGCAGTCTTCTGGCGTTAGGTTCTCTACAGTAGACTCCCTAGAAATCCACTCTCCTTCACTTAAAACTATGCAATCACTCATTAGAAAGTGAAAACAACTATGTCATGGTCAGTATAGTTTATTGTTAACCTTAAGCAAAAGACACCCCTGATATACCTCTAAGAAATATTTATATTTATTGCAAGGAACATATAATACATAATATATTGGGAAATGCACATGTATTGTAACATGTACTACTATATCATTATGTGGCTTTATTTCATTAATATATTTTATTCAAAATCATATTTTTTTCCATAAGGAAGAAATAGTGTCTACATGTGATTTAATTCATGTGCAACTTCAAATTAAATAACTCATATCTTGGGCACTTTATTCTCTAAACTTTATTCTGGCACTTTATTCTCTAAACATATGACAAATTTCTATAAAATGTATGTGTTGTGATGGACAAAAAATACTGATGAAATTATTATTTTCTAGCCCGTTATTGTGTTTCATTTAAAAAACAAATGTGACTAACCTTTTTTATGCATATATGCATTAATCTGAATGTGAAAGTAAACATCTTGCCTGTACATACATCTTAATGATTTTATTGTTAAACTTAAAAATATGTGGAAGACCAAATGGCCTTATTTTCAACATATGGAAACAAAATCTCAGGCTTCATAAAATATGATCTAATGAGTTGGAGTTTTGAGCACTCAGCGACCTCTAGAGTCTGCTTGTTTATGTGCATCGGATCAGTGCATATGCGGAGGGGGATTTTGGGCACTGATGTCCTGGTGCTTTGCGGACACCCTCCTGCTGTATTGTCTTGGTTCAATGCTTCACTTCTCAGAAACACCCCCTGCAATGACAAAGTGAAACAGAACAATTTGGTCACTAAACAATGTAGTTGTTGTAAATGCCTCCTACCCTTTCAAGACAAACAGATTATAGCAACATCGCTTAGCTTTTGATGCCTCCAAGAGATGATCTAAGGACATTTTCATGCAAAACAAAATCAAATCTGTCTGTATGGGAATAACAAGCCTATGTGTTCTTCACGTCAGAGAACAAGAGGTGCTTTTGTATTGAGTCTGTGGTTGGAAAGACCAAAATGCTACAGGCTGATGGTGTCATGATGTTCCAGTTCCAGTCAAGCCTGTTATGCATAATTCTTAAGGCCAGCAAAATGATCTTTCGACCCTTCTCGCCGGACCAACCCTTATTTGATTCCCAGCATCCAGATTGGACACATTAAACTCAGGATAACATACACCCAGGATGTACTGAACTCACACATACCACACAGCCAATAGCTTTCTAGAACTTAATACACACAGATGAAGTCCACCCGTGCGATCAACTGTGTGCTTTTTAGTCACTCTCCCTTGTGTGAGGTAGAACTATCAGGCTTTTCACTGTCAGTCTTCAGAAACAGTCTTCACTGTCTCTTCTCAGCAGCACATGTAATGCCAGTTATATCCCTACCTCCATTTGCAGTGATTTCTGCCAGAGGAGGAAAGGGGACATAACTGCTAGCCAGAGGACCTCCAAAATCAGACGGCCTTTTCTCCAAGGCCTCACTGTAGAGTGGGAGGGCTTTATCTCCAATGGGAAGCCCTCATTTCCAGTAGGAGCAGCTCATCTACAACGGGAGGGCACTATCTCCAGTGGGAAAGCCTCATCTCCAGTAGGAGAGCCTCATCTCCATTGGGAGGGTTTTATCTCCAGTAAGAGAGCCTCATCTCCAGTGGGAGGGTTTTATCTCCAGTAGGAGAGCCTCATCTCCAGTAGGAGAGCCTCATCTCCAGTGGGAGGGTTTTATCTCCAGTAGGAGAGCCTCATCTCCAGTTGGAGGGTTTTATCTCCAGTGGGAAAGCCTCATCTCCAGTAGGAGAGCCTCATCTCCAGTGGGAGGGTTTATCTCCAGTAGGAGAGCCTCATCTCCAGTGGGAGGGTTTTATCTCCAGTGGGAAAGCCTCATCTCCAGTAGGAGAGCCTCATCTCCAGTGGGAGGGTTTTATTTCCAGTGGGAAAGCCTCATCCGCAGTTGGAGGGCCTCATTTCACTGAGAAGGCATCCAGTACTTTTCAGTTGCTGTGATGCTGTGCTGAGCATATGATTTTTTTAAACCCACTAAATAGTACAACTTTAATTTTAATCAAGATGTAGACTATTTTCTAAAAAACAGCTGATGCAGGTGTGCTTCTAAAATACTGAATAAATTTAGATTAGAATTAATTTAATTCAATTCTTCTTTTTATATTACCTGAAATGTTTAGATTCTATTTGAACCTACATCTTATCCTAATGTTGCTTATTTGTCAATTCAAAGGCTTAGATGCAATTTGACATTTATTCACTTGATTCCAGGACTGTTATGCAATGTTACAAATATTTAATTCATATGTTCATCTTATGCAAATAAAATATATATATATACATTTGAGTTAACTGTTTTTGCATTACTTAGCATTTAGTAACAGCGAGCAGATTTGATTACAAACACACAGTGCTCTTCAGAGTTTATTACAGGTCATGCAGACCATAATTATTAAACTGTGAAGTATGGTGGTGGCACTGGTACCAGAGAGTATCTTCTTCCTTGGCCTGTAAAGGTTACACCCTTAACCCTACATTGGTCTGTACACCCTTAACCCTATACTGGCCTGTACACCCTTAACCCTATACTGGCCTGTACACCCTTAACCCTATACTGGCCTGTACACCCTAAACTGGCCTATACACCCTTAACCCTATACTGGCCTGTACACCCTTAACCCTACATTGGTCTGTACACCCTTAACCCTATACTGGCCTGTACACCCTTAACCCTACATTGGTCTGTACACCCTTAACCCTATACTGGCTTGTACACCCTAAACTGGCCTATACACCCTTAACCCTATACTGGCCTGTACACCCTTAACCCTATACTGGCCTGTACACCCTATACTGGCCTGTACACCCTTAGCCCTATACTGGCCTGTACACCCTTAGCCCTATACTGGTCTATACACCCTTAGCCCTATACTGGTCTATACACCCTTAGCCCTATACTGGTCTATACACCCTTAGCAATATACTGGCCTGTACACCCTTAACCCTACATTGGCCTGTACACCCTTAACCCTATACTGGCTTGTACACCCTAAACTGGCCTATACACCCTTAACCCTATACTGGCCTGTACACCCTTAACCCTATACTGGCCTGTACACCCTATACTGGCCTGTACACCCTTAGCCCTATACTGGTCTATACACCCTTAGCCCTATACTGGTCTATACACCCTTAGCAATATACTGGCCTGTACACCCTTAACCCTATACTGGTCTGTACACCCTTAACCCCATACTGGCCTGTACACCCTTAACCCTACACTGGCCTGTTCACCCTTAACCCTACACCCTAAACCCTGGATGCAGACATCTAAGTCAGAAACAAAAGACCAAAGGGAATTTACAGATATGACAGAACACATTTACCAAAAACAATCAAGCACGGGCCTCACGCTTAAGGGCTTTCTTAACAACTAGAAATAAAATTCTTAATAACTATTAACAGTCCCTTCCATGTTTCAGTGGTGAATGTCCCTGCTCTGATGAATCTAGTATTGATTTCCTCATGCAGTACAAGGCTCTGTAAGGGTTTAGGTGATAGTGTAGTTAGGGTAGGTCAGGTTAGGGTAGGGTAGGGTTTGTCACTAATGCATTCTGTGGTATTTGAAAAAGAAAACTTATACTTGAAGATTACAATAGTGCCAAATTTCTGTTCCACATCTAAATGAATTAATTTAATCCATTTGACTTTGTCGGATGGCACCTGTGTGCTAGGTTAGAGTTCAGATTTTTAAAAGCAGGGCTGCATAGATTGTGATAGTGGTTTTGTATTCATAATAAACAATTGCAAGTGGCATAAGATAAATTAACTGTTTTGAAAGAAAAATAATGCTGCTCTTTTAAAGGTACATTTTTTAAATTTTGTTTTTGGCGGAACAGTAATCCATCGAGAGAAAGACTGGCTCATCTAGCAGGAGAAGTAAAAGAATCCAACCCACTTCTCATTAACGTATGTGATGGTCCGAAAAAGCTTGTGAGGTTGAGGCATGAGGTCACCAACTGTCCAGTTTAGCAAATACATTATTAGCCCTGTCTACAGCTTTTACAAGCCAGAGGAAGTCAAGCAGGTAGTTATTTTTTTCCTGATGAACAGCCTTGAATAACAGGTCTATATTCTTGTGGGGTTAAAAAATAGCCTAATTTCTTTTTTGCTCATTAAGCAGCATGGATGACCTACAGGCTTGTTTACTACTAGAACTTTTGTTTCTGTTTTATTTAGTTGTAATTGTAGCGCCTGCCTTTTTGTTGTTAATTGAGGCCTGCTTAGCTTAGTTTTTAATGTTTTAATAGACAAGCATAAAAATACAGACCACTTTTAACATTGTTTTTACACCTTCTGTTGGAACATGTTTATTTTAATTGTTATGTCTCATATACCCTATAACTGTTATGTAGGCTCAGTGTTTAGTCTACAAATGCAAATGCCTATTAAAATGCAGGATGTAACGTATAAACTCTTCATATCATTTGAATTGTGCTATAGAATTTAATTCTACAAAGCCGGTTGCATCATAGCTAGTTGTCTCCGCACACCGCCATCACCAGCCCCACTCAACCCCCACTCACCCCAAACCCTCCCTGGATACAATGGGGGGGTCCATTAATCATCAGGGCAAGTCTGAATCTCCAATAGAGCAAAAACAGTTCCCATAATCAGCAGATAACCAGGAGCAGGAGGGGGAAGCTCAAGGGAAATCAGGATCAGAATGACTTTATTTGCAAGTACTTGTCACATAGAGGATTTTGCCTTGGCGCGTTTGGAAATCGCCTTGCACAGAGATTTGCACTACAAGGTACATGAGGTGCAGTGCTATTAGTGCCATAAGCAGGCTAATGGTGTGCAAACATCACAGTTCACAGTACAGATCTCCAGGATGCAACTGCATGAACATGCACTGTAAGATTCTTTACTCCAACAGGGCACAATATGAGGCACGCAGACATAACGCTTCCATGAATTTGAGCAGGAATGGGAGTATGCCAGTTAAGCAGAGATGTGGCATTTGGGAACTCTGGAATTCTGAAACTGTACAGGTGTCTGTATTATTAAGCTTAGACAGTCTAGGGTCGCATGGCACAACACTAAATACACAGAGTTGTTTTAGATGTGCTGCCTACACGCTTGTGTTATGCAGCACACTGTGGCTGGAGCAGCTGAGGGGGAGGACTTCCCTCAGGAAAACGCTGCAATCTGCTCTTCTGGAATATTCTAAGGAAGCAGAATTTACCCAGTAATATTCTCTTCACATATTCTTCTGCAAAACTTGATGAAACGTAATATGATTAAAAAATATCAAAACTGAAGATAAGCGCTGGACCTACATACAGACGATCAACACAATTGTTATAAAATATTGCACGTTTTGTAGGTAGTCACACAATTTCAAATGCTCTTTAGAGCTCACCTTATTTATAGTATGATGACTTCATTGGTTCTAATTATCCAGTAAATACAGTGCTTAGCTGGTCAGGATTGTATGTAATAAAATGTAAAAATGTTTAAAGATTTTTGCCTATGACAGAACTTTTAGTTGTAGGTGTTTACTGCTGGGTTTAAGTTGTTGGGTTTTTTGTAGGGTCATAGGAGGTGGAAAAACTGCCTGAGAAGCAAATTTGTATTAGAATCCCAGTTTGACTGGGGTTAAAGCTGCTTTAGAAGCAGGAAAAATAGCTTTGGAAGCAGAATAAAGCAGAAGGAGGTGGTGTTTGTTTTATTTTTTGAAGGGGGATTGAGTTTTTTGGGTTGGGGTGTTCTTGTTTTTTGTTTTGTTTTTTGTGAAATGGTTACCATAGGTTGTAATGGTTTCTTAATGCTTTTTAAACTTAAAAATGGCCCCAGGTAAACTC
The DNA here is from genome assembly GCF_041902795.1 of Electrophorus electricus. Taxonomy (NCBI): domain Eukaryota; kingdom Metazoa; phylum Chordata; class Actinopteri; order Gymnotiformes; family Gymnotidae; genus Electrophorus; species Electrophorus electricus. The sequence continues at coordinate 17,664,513 of NC_137506.1, forward strand.
CTAGTGTGTGCTGTAAGGATGAGCCTCCACATGTCATACATTTATACAATAGTAGACCATTTAGTGTGAGTTGGAGCTGGTGCATTCCTACGTTTAAAGCTGGACTAAGTAGATTTGGTGATTTTGAACTCTGGTAGAAATACATAATAGCAAACAACCCCCCTCCCCTGAGTGCACTCATTTTAAATGGTAACTTTACAAATATTACAAATTCCACATTCCATAAACTGGATGGGTTTTTTCATTAACATTACCCAGCAGCTACTTACACAGCTAATTATACAGCTAGTAAACAGCTAAAGTTCAGGAATTTAAAAAAAGCATCGCAGCACCTCCTCTAAATCTTTTCAGATTACTGTGTAGCCACTTCTGAGAAGTCTAGCGAGTGAGTGGGCATCCGTTTTGTTTGGTTTTGTTGTTTGTCGTGCAGTAGTTTGACAGCGGTGAATGTGCTGTGAGAGATCCTTTACACCATGGACAAGTAATTAAAAAACACGTAATGCAGCACAAAAAGAGAATAACTATTTCTTCTCATAGGTGTCACGATTGGCCCCTCCTAGTGTCCTGTCTCCTTTTTGTATGCTTGTTTTCTTCCTGGTTTCTTTTCCATGTGCTCCTTTGTTGTCATTCTGTTAGTTACACCCCTCATTTTGTGTCGCCGTAGTCCCCACTTTGTGCTTGTGTATATATACCCTGTGTTTGTTCAGTCTGGCTGCTGGTCATTGTGATTCCATGCCTAGGTTGTGTTTGCTCTGCCTGTGGTATTTGGTCTAGCCTGTCATGTTTACGCTGCCTGTGTTTATTCTAGCTGTGTTCCGTGTAGTTTGTTTGCATTGTTTTGTCTGTCATAAAACGCAAATGGAATTTAACCCAAGGTTGTTGTCATAGAAACTGAATGCGATTTCTACCATGCTAATTTCTGTTTCTGTAAAACTTCAATATTTAATATTAAGATCAGTCTGACCTTAATAATAATATCTGACCTTAATATTTTAGATCCAACTAAGTATGTTTGTGAGGAAAGTAGAATACACCTGGAGTTGAAATGTAAGAGGCAGAGGCTAGTCCATGAAACCGACTGTCAAGTGGATATATATGTCTAATCTATTTCTTTTATTGCCAAATATGTTTTACAAATGTGATGAGATTTTTGAAAAGTGACTTCGGATTTACAGAGATTTCTCGGTCAGTCACTGCAGTGATCTGTAACTTATTTCTTCTCATCCATACTGCTATTTTAACCCACGGCATCTTTAATCTAAATTTTCTATGCACCACAAGGTCTTTAATCTCATTGTAGAAACTAGAATAGAGACCTTCATTGAAGAAACTAGATTAGAAGGTGTTTTCATCTTTCAAGCAAGCTTTGGTTGGCCATTGACTTTAGTTCCATAACACGCATACTTATCAAGCTTGAGCATAAATTTATATCATCTGATGACACAGTAAATTGTATATAGAAATAAGACCATCATGCCATCAAAGAGGCTCTGAAAAATGTGTTCAGAATCTTAAGGCACAATAAAAATCTCTGAGGTTCATTAGTCATGAGGCTTTGCCTATACTGAACAATCAGAATATTATTTCAGACAAATAGCAGCAATACTCCAGACATTTTCTAATTCACTGTCAACATTTACTTTGCTTCAGCGGTTAGTTATTTTGCTTTTCAAAGGCATACCATTCAAAAGCAAAGCCAAAATACATTAAACGATAGGAGTGCTTTGGCATGTGACATCATGCACTTGACTTGCGAAGTTTATTTGCTTAGTGGTTTAGCCTTTACGTGAATATTTAACACTAGAGGTCCCTATTTAGCAATATGAAAGGAATAAACAAGCATAACGTAACAGTTTAAACAATGCATTTAATACTCCATTATATAGCCTGCTTCTTAAAATATTTAATTATTAAACATATTTCGCTCATTTGCTTACAGTTTTCTTTCTTTGACGTAGGCTGCTTCATTCGTAATGTAACTGTATTTCCCTTGGGCCAGTCCCTCACTAGTGTTCCAATATCTCTAATGTTCTTGTGACTCACAGGCTGCTTTCGGTGATTCCTTATCTGTAGGACTGGAGGTCAAGTGCACCAGTAGCCCATACTCAGTCTCCGAGGCTGGAATAAGAGGCTGGAATAAGAACGGGCTCTTACTACAGCCGGACCTCAGACAGCACTTCTCCAGAATGCTATTCACTACCCTCTGTGAAACTGAGATATTTTCCTGAATACTGATGTCGGACTTGCGCTCTCCGAGCCAACTTAATTTCGCGCCATGTGTGTTGCCCTCATGTGTATGTTTACATGCAGCGATAGAGGAGCCCGTTGCCACGTTGCAGGCTTCCTGAAGCTCAAAATGATCAGGTGTTGTAGTAGGACAGAGAAGAGCTACGAAGGGCAGTCATCGCAAACACTGGAAATACAGCTCGCTAATAAAGCTCCATTTCCTTAAGTCGAACAGGGGGATGGATATCAGGACCATGCATTGAAAGAAAGGCTGCTCTTCTAATCATGTTATGTTTAAGAATCTGTGCAGTGTGAGTCATTGTAAAGTGTAGCTGTCTTCATTTGTAAAACCAGGATGGTGACACAGCTCACTAGTGAAGCAGGTGGATGGAGAAAAGCACGGCAAGAGTTCTGTCATTTTCTATAATAATTCTATATATTTCTCTCACCTTTGGGGATGTTTCAGGTTGATTCAGTCAGACTCAGATGGAAATATTGATGACAGGCATGAGAGATTCTGGCCCAGCCTTGGGTGTTTGCTTTTTTGGGATAAGGCTGAATCGCTTTTCTTCTTTATAGATTTATATTTCCAAATAAGAATAAAGGGTGGTCTCATAACAAATAAAATGTTTGGCATCTCCAGAGGAGAGTGTGAGATGATTTAAAAGAAATTGTTACCAGACATGGGTTAATTTTACTGAGCCAGTGGACATCCAGATCAAATAATCCACTGTATAAGTAAAAGTATAAATGCCTTATCTTTTGAAGGCAGACACATACATTTAAATGCTTGCATCAACATTTTTTTTAATTTATATAGGCTGATTTGGCAAACTCCAGCCATTACTATGCTTTATGTCCCCGTTGTAACTGAATAAATGTGAGCAGATTTTCCACTCACTTCAGCAGGGCTCCGTCCTTGTAAATGAGAACTCTTCTTAACGAGCCGCTTAGGATTCCGTCCAGCACCTGTTTACCAGACATAAGTCCCTAAAAAGCACCCTGCAATACTCCTTCCCGGAGTGAGCTTGTATGGTGCTGCCCTACCACCGCCATCCGTGATCTTGGCAACCTCACCATTACAAAGCGCTACGCTGTGCTTTCCAAGGCCCAGGCAGTCCATGAATGACACCTCAGTGGTTCCTCCACGCTAGTTCTGCCGCCTCGTGACGAGCGCTTCCGTTTTGTGCCACTTCCCCAGGACATGTTCTCCTGGAGCCTTTGCTGTATGGTTACTGGCAGCCTCATAGGTGCAGCAGTTCATCCAGGATCTTTGCGTCACACCGCTTGATAGTGCGGCGCAAGTTCAGGCCCGTCACTGCGGGCATGTCAGCAGACATCGCTTTAGTGGAAACATCAACACAAGCACTCCCCCACTCCTTGAAGCCGCCGCCGAAGCCATTCGCGTGAATGGATGTGCCTCTTGTTCTCATACTTTTATCACCCGAGGGATGCCTCTGTCTGGAGCCTTCCACTAACTTTTCCTCCCTCCCTCCATCCAAGCCCTCACTGTAAATTTTCCAGAACCATATCGGACTGGGAAGAGAAAAACTCGTACAACAAGCAACAAGAGTTGAGCTTTATTTTTCCTTTCCTTTTTTTCCCCCTTATTGTATGAAAGCAGCTGGTTGCACTAAATATGCAAATGTAGTAAATGTAGTATATCTGAATATGCAAATGATGAGTGTGAAACAGAGAGCTGACCTCAGCATGTCCACAGGCACAGTCATTTAGGTATGGACAGAGAGGCGTGGTTGTTCATCCAACCACAAACAGGTTCCTTTCGTCAGTGGTCTTCATTCACACACCAGTCTGTCTTTGACATAAATGAGTGCCTGTAGGCAGGTCTGTATTAATAGACAAGAATAGTGTGCTACTTTCTCCAACATTTCCTCTTAACATTTATAATAATTCTATCATCAGCTTTCAGGAACAGTGTTGCCAAAATGCAGTGTCCAAGGAACAAAAAAAGTGAGAGAATGCTTTGCATCACATAATCTAGAACCAAAGTTCTCATGTACTAATTTGCCAAAACAACACCACATGATCAATGTCAATGACCATGCTAAAGATCATTCAAAAAAACCTTGTTAAATTGCTGTCTTATTTAAGAGATTATCAAAACAATCTCGTCTACTCACCGTATAAGCCACTACATTACATTTTTCATTTGTACCTTTGAGAGGTTATTGACTCATAGACTGCACAAAAAAGTGTTTTCAATACAGCAATAGGACCAGTGTGTTCAGGGGTGCATCAGACCTGTAAAAGCTCATGATACAATATTTGACTAAAATGGAATGTGAGCGATTGTCAAGTTCAAAAGGGGAGTAATAAACAGGCCACATATTAAAAACAATAAACATTAACAAAAATAAATTATCTTATATATATATATATATATATATATATATATATATATATATATATATATATATATATATATATATATATACATAAGAAGGGCACATGTGCTTTCTTCTCTGGTGAACAAGTTGGTACTCTGAAGCAATAACTGTTATTTAGTAAAGATGTATTACATACTGTAATACTACATTAATGGCAGATGTTATTGATGTGCATATACAAATCTGTTGCACTATGTGCATATACAAATCTGTTGTCAGTAATACCCTTTCAAAAGGAAGTGCAATACTTAGTGTTTAGTGTTTTTATCATTGTGTATAACAAAGATTAGGAATGTTGGATTCCACCCAGCAAACTCATCAAAGGATTTAGAGAATTCAGTTAATCAAGTAGGAGCGCGGTCCATATGGACACTGGAGCCACTTCAAACCAGTTCTGAAAGCAGTTCACTCTGCTTCGTCTCCATTATATAAAAATAAACTATGCCACCATTCATATAAAAAGACTCTCTGACCCGTCTAGAAATTACCGCTTCCCATAGCTCTGTTCAAGCCAGTGCTGTACATCTTTAAGGTTGTAAAAAAACGGACCCTTTCCCCCCAGATAAGCTATTTTCTTCTTTTGCACGATGCACACCCTTTCGTAGGACACACCGTAAGCTACGTTGGCATTGTTATCCATGCAGTCAGCCACCAGCTGGCACTGTGGGGGTAACGAGAAATGATCCACAAGCTTCCGCGCTGCCAGCATCCGCTCTTCCAGGCTACGGTGCTTCCTGACTTCAAAGGAGTAGGGCTTCATGGGCGGAGCAACCCATCCGTCCACGGGGTGGGCCTCGTCGATGTAGACCAGCAGGAAGTCTGCCACGTCTGAAAAGTCTTCAACCAGCCGCCGGAAGTTCGGTAGCTGGCTAACGAACGGCGGTCAGGTAGCCGAGCCGAAGTTGACCACCAAGGGGCGGTCGGACGACTCGAAGTCCAGAAGGTGGCACTCGCCCACGGGCCTTCTGCCGAGGTCCCAGCGGCAGCCGTTGATTCCGGGAATCTTCACCACTTTAGAGTTGGGAGCCGATTCCCCCAGCTTCACCTGGAAAGGCGGGAGAGAGGATCTATATCTCAGTGAGAGGCACAGACCACTGACCATTCATGAGACGCTCCAGAGCACATAGTCAATGACACATCATGCTTTAGTAACAGGAGAGGCCCGCACAACAAACTTACACATGCACATACTACAGGGCTGAGTGGAGTGTGACAGGCACTTGAGAAATTACTTAAGGTGTGCCTTGGTTTCTCTGTTGCTATGGAAACTTTAGTGATGTTACTAAATAAAAGTAGTCAGTAGGTCAGAACTCCACTCACAAACAACCAAATGTTCAGCGTTGGCTTCATGTACACATACAAAAATGACTACATTCTTGGAGGTTCATCCCAGTATGAAACTTTGTGAGGTTTTCCAGCAACTGTTTATATGTTCTTTGGCAATCCCAGAAGATCTATAAACCGGTGAGCAAAGAAAGTGAATAAAACACATGAAAGATACATGATCCCTTTTATAACCTCTGTTCAGGACAACAGACCTGTTAAAAGCTTCATAGTAATGATATGCTGAAGCAACAAGCCTATTAATTGATTCAGATTTTTGTTTTTTTGTTTGGTTGGTTGATGTTTGTTTTAAATGCATGTCTTAGATCATAAAGTAGACAAGGCAAACATTTAGGAGGAGTCATCAGCAGGATACTAAAATGGCATTAAATTGTTCTGACATTTTCCCTCGTCTGCCACTCCAGCTCTTTTGTCTTGTTTCAAAGCCGAAATATTGTACCAATGCTACTGCCTTTGGGTTTATTTACTAGCTCTAACACCAGCTGAATGCCACGTGCAGATATCACCCTGGCACTCACCAAATGGGGCAATTGGCCCCATGTAAAGCCAAGAGTGAGTTTACAGCAGAGGATGCACTGGCAATCCCATATCTTACTACGCTATATTAGGAAATCTTTCATGAATTTCAAGTTAAAAAGTAACACTAAAAGTACCCAGACGTCTGGTAAAGTGTCCAACAAATTTTAAGGGCATTGCCCGGCGGGTCCATTGACTGTCTGGAGCTCAAAGTTCAAGACTCTTTATATAGAATGGAATAGCCAGGGCGATAGCTTAAATGAAAAGCGTTACGTAGTTTGAATGTTTACACTTCAAACTAAAGCGAACCTAATTACCATTAAAATGCAAAACGGCGTTTTAAGTATGTAAACCCGTGCGACAGGTATGTATAATTCAAGAAAACATAGGAAACGTTCAAAACCCGTCTAAGATTTGTTTAAAACGTTTGATCTTGAGTGGGAAAAACACATCACATAAAAGCATAAAACGATGTCACGGAAGAGGAGCGCGCTTGCCGCTGCTGGACGTACCTGCTTGTAGGCGTCCAGCAGAAAGCTGTTCCATATGGAGCGCACGCCGGCCGAGGTTAACATGCGCTGCCACTCGCCGCCCGCGGCGCCTCCCGAGCAGCTGAGGAGCGACACCACGCGCTTCACCAGCACCACCGAGTCGTACAGCACGAAAAACAGGCAGTTGGAGAAGAAGCCCGGCAAGATCTGCAAGGCGACCAGGAGGTCCACGCTCAGCGTGCCCATTTTCCGACGGGCGGCCGCAGCAGGTGGCTCATGCGCTTCTTTGCTCCTAAACTTCACCTCTTTCGAGTCATCTTGGCTGCCCGTCGTCGTCTTTATCGCCACCCTGTCGCAGACGGTCATCAAAGTTAAGACGGCTGCGCAAATTGAGCCTGACAGCGAAGGATGTAGTGGTGGGTTTTTTTTGGGGGGGGCTACTTGTCGTGCGCCGAATTATCCTCCACTGCCAGCAAAAGACGCTGGGTTGTAGTAAAGCGAAGAGCTGGCTTGAGCGATGGTGCCAAATTTTCTTCCTCCCTGCCCCTTGCAATTACAAAGGCTCCCCGCTGAGAAGTATCCCTTGTCGCAGCGGTCTTTTTATAACGTAAATCATTCCCGGCTTTGAAATACACCTCAAGCTTTATCTTATGGTAACATCGTGACGTCACGCCCAGGGCTCCTACTCCGGACAGGATAGCGGAGAAAAGTGATGCAATGAGACAGAGGAAAAGAACCTGATACTTTCTAAAAGTTCACTAATATTAGATATGGGATCTAAATTAAAAGTATAGGCATAGTGGGTGTCTAATAATGCGAAAACATAATAGAAGTGTCCAAAATATACAGGATTCACAATAGCCTCATCATTGACTTGTAATATCCTACATGAAACACAATATAAGAAATGTAAATGTAGTTGGCTTTCACAAAATTGGGTGATACGAGAATAGATTAAAACTATTCCAGGCAAAATGAAGACTCAGTGCTGACCTTTAACCTCACTGTACAATTTACTCCACGTCACTCTAGCACTGATTTCTTTTGCAAGACAACATATCCATGAGCATGACAGGCTATCCCTAAGGGATTGATTCCACCACTGGCAGAGGGATAATTAGGTGACTAGAAGGATACAGTTTTTTTGGTTTTGATGAACAGGTAAAGATGTCTTCCAATTTACTAGTTTACAAGGTTAAGGAACTATTCCTTGTAGAGATCAGTCTGTCATTAAATTTGCAAAACAATATGATGCCAGTATCACCAGAGCAAACAGGACCAAGACTATGGAATGAATTGTTCTGGGTATCAGACACAAGCCAGTTAGATTCACTCTTTGAGTGAATCTAAGCCTCAGACACATGATGAGAGAGTATTTTCTGATCTTTTTCTCTCTCTGTGGTGCTCATAACCAATCAGATTGACCCACCTCATTTCCACATAAAAACCTCACCAACAACATGATGGTTGATTTTTTATGAATTTATAATCCCATATTTTAGAATATCTCCTGTGCTGAATTAACACAGTGCATTTGTCTGGGCTGAACTTTGAACCTTCTTGTGTATGTACCTATAATCAGATGAAAATAATTTTGATTTTGAAATTTGTGCAAAGTTTGGTGTTAATATTTAAAAGCTGTTTTTATTCTTATTATTAAATAAAGTTCAGTCTAGTTCAAATAATTGCATGTAACAAATATCTGATATCTGATATCAAACTGACTGTCAGTGAGGTCCACTTGATATCATAGGTTCCTCACCCTTGATGTCACAGGTTTCTCACCCTTGATATCACAGGTTCCTCACCCTTGATGTCACAGGTTCCTCACCTTTGATGTCACAGGTTCCTCACCCTTGATGTCACAGGTTCCTCAGCTTTGATGTCACAGGTTTCTCACCCTTGATGTCACAGGTTCCTCACCCTTGATGTCACAGGTTCCTCACCTTTGATGTCACAGGTTTCTCACCCTTGATGTCACAGGTTCCTCACCTTTGATGTCACAGGTTTCTCACCCTTGATGTCACAGGTTCCTCACCTTTGATGTCACAGGTTCCTCACCTTTGATGTCACAGGTTCCTCACCCTTGATGTCACAGGTTCCTCACCCTTGATGTCACAGGTTTCTCACCCTTGATGTCACAGGTTCCTCACCCTCGATGTCACAGGTTCCTTACCCTTGATGTCACAGGTTCCTCACCTTTGATTATTGGAGCAGCAATCCTAGAGTTGTACTGTTGCTTACCCCACTGACCTAGAAACCCCATCCAAGCCAATCAGTCAGCATCACAAGGATTCCTTTGTCTCCTGCTCATTTGCATCTCAAACACACATATCAACCTCTTTTTGTACTGAGTGCTTATATGAGATGTTACATATACACATTTTCGCCTTAGATCTTTGTCCAAAAGAAAACAAGGAGGATAGCAGGGGTTGGAAGAATTATGAAAATATGTTTTGCTTAAATATCAGTGACTCCCAGATGACCAGTGCCATAACAATAGTAGGATTGATGAGCGGGGTGGACAGCGGCCACTGCGTCCCCTGTTAGCCTTTTCTTGTGGCCAGCTGTTTGGTCCCCTTTGACTTGACAGTCAGCTCACAAGCATGCATGAAATGGGTCAGTGGGTTTACCCTGCCATATGATGGTTCCCAGTTCATCCTTTATTTGGGAGTTCAACCCAACATCACTCTCATGCAAGCTAACACGGTTTTAGTGAGAAGTCAAAGCCGTAGTAGGTACAAATGCTGCCGTTAAATGCACCTTAATTTGTGAATTGTGATATGGAATTTAGTTCTCAAAAAGAATCTTTCAAAGACTTGAAACAGACTTGAAAATAAGTATGTATATTCAATATTTAGTTCATGCAGACATGCAAATGTGTACATATTGGCCAGCTCTGCCAGGATAATTCCTTACTGTCACACTTACTTTGTCCAGGGACCAAGGGATAATTACTCAATGAATCTGTTATTTTTTGGCAAAACAGTGTTTATCTAATTGTCATATGTTAATTGAGGATAATATAATAAGCACATAATAAGCAAGTTACGCTCATATAATTTTCTTCATGTGCACGCTTATGGTAACACAGCCTCTGACTTAAAAAGGTTTTAATTTTAATTTAATTTTAAAGTTTTAATTGAGCGAATTATTCAGGGGCAAATTGTCCAAACATTGTCTGCTGTTAGGGCAACAATGACACATGAAATACTTACAAAAAGAAGCGCTTGCATTCACGAAACTTCTCTTTCCAGATGCTGCATGTTAAATCTAAAATTCCCTGGAGGTAACTGCATAACCACACATCCTCTTCTGAATTCCACTGACAAGATCTACACCAAATGGATCTCAGTCCAGAATGACCGCCGATGACATCCTCATAAACACAGTTTATTGCTTCTTGTCATCAACAAGTTTTTTTTGTCAACAAAAAAGTCGTAATATGGCAGCAACACTATAACTTTATAGGCCTGCAACTTCTAGCATTGTAATGTAGCTACAAATAGTTTTGTATTGTTGCCATGTGGATTTATTTATTCAGAGCATTATCAATAAAGGCAACTGAAATCTAAATATGGAAGCATTGGTAATTATAGCAGTACCGTAGAGAGCTGTCTCTGAAGGCAAACAATATGTAGATTGTTGCGTACAAATCTAAGAATTTGCCATCTTGCCACCACAAAAAGTCTCGCACAACATCATCATTGCAGAGGCTTGCTGACCCTGAGGTTACTGGTTATGTCTTTACATGTCCTTGCAGATATCACATACCTGTTCGATTAGCACCAATACTGAAAAATACGCAAGTTCAAAACTGGCCCTGAGAGTTTGGATACCGAGTAGGCGAAATAGGGTTCAGTCCCTTGCGGATGCATCAATTTTGCGTGGATGGATGCTGACCTTCTTATTTTTAATTAGCCCATTGCTTAAGATGATATGGTATCACAGTGTTTTGGTCCCACATGCAGACGCAATGACCTGCAAATCCCAGGTGCAAAACAATAGCATAGATGTGCTATGAGGTCTTTAAAACCACAAAAGATGTATGTGTCATATGTACAGCGTGCATGTATTTTATAAATCTAAAGTGTCCACACACACACACACACACACACACACACACACACACACATACACACACAAACAAACAAACAAACAAAAAGGAGGAAATATTTTCAGATTAGATTTCAAAAGATCAGCCATACACTAGCTTGCCAGACAAAGACAATTTGCCTTTTGAAGTCAATGTGACAAAGCAATATTACTGACTGCCATGTGTCAGAAGTGTATGAAACAAATGTGTTCACAGTCTTTGCAGTGATGCAGGCATGTACGAGGCCGATTGTGCATTTAAGAAAATAACTACTCCATGTTAGTCACCAATAAAGAATGTAATTCTGTTTATTATATAAGCACCACTGATTTCATGGAGATTAAGCAACTTTCCATTGTAAACATTGTCCTATGGCTGCTTCTGACAAGTATTTACCTTCATCACCACACTGTATACAAGCAGGAGTAAAGCCAAGAGACAATGGACTCCAATAATGCAAACTTGGCACTCACCATCTGCATAGAATGTTTATTCAGAAAAATCTCTAAAGAGAATTTAGCCAAGAATGCAGTTCTTGCCAGTGGAGTAAGTGCAAACGCAAGGATCTGCTCCACTCCCCGCAGCCGCTGACTTTAGAGAGACACAAACCGAGACTCTTCTGGGGGTGAGGTTTTATCCACTCAGAAATGGAATGTTATGTTATATTCACTGTATTTATATGGGTGGAGATAAGAAATAACTGCTGGGCCAGGCAGAAAGTAAGGCCAGTATACACAGCGCAAGGCCTCCTACCTAGGGCAGCCCACGCTTCCAGAGTAGCTCTGACCCAGTTCCTGCAGCAAGCACTCCCTTCGTCTAATATCTGGGCAGCATAGCCAGAACACTTTAAACTAACGCCCCATTGAATGTGGTGGAGATGAAATTTTCCATTTCATAAACACTGTCCAGGATTAGGCAATTCTCTCATTTACCAAGAAATGTGGGAACAGATGCTTATGTAAATGGATCAAGAAATCTGTCTGTATTTCGTGCCTGACTGTCATGCCACACGGTAACAGTTCCCCGGACTGCTGCCTTTGCTTGGGGTAATTGGCAGTATGTATAAGGACTAACCCATTTGGGCCCTGAGCCTGTGCCGTAAACCCAAATCTTTTTCATTAGCCATATGCAGTCATCATCACAAGTTTTCATGCTCAATGGGACTGGCTCATGTTCTTTAAATACACTGAGGTTTCAGCAAATTGAATCTCATACCAATAAAGGCACCGGAGAACACTGGTGTGCTCTGTAACCATTTAAACTCATTCGAACACTCCTGTGTGGCTGATGCAGTGCAGAGAGGATCCCGCTCTCTCTCTTGCCTCTGTTTGCGCATACGGTAAATTTCTCTTCTGAGGGTTTCATGGTACGTGCTGATATTTTGTGGCCACCAGTTTAAAAACATGGGCAGCAAGCTACACGTGTTTGAGGAGCCATGTGCTAGCTGTCGACCAGCCATACCGCCAGCAGGCTTGTGTTAAGGTGGCGTCCTCTGGGTTTGTGAATTGGCCACTACCACACGCACAAAATACTGTTTTGTTTATACATATAATACTGAAGCATTATTTCATGAGAATTGATATCGGGGCACCGTTTCTACAATATATCCACAATTCGCCTAAAGCAGTCCTGGTTATAGATATTTTATCGATGTGGTCTCCTACTTCACTAAAAACCTTTTGAATGTCACTGAGTTCACTATAGGAAACCTTCGAAAAGGTTCTTATACAGGCTGATTTAGGTCCATGTAAAAAAAAGTTTGTCAAATATATACCATCAAAAGTGTGGAACTATTTTTGCTCTTGGTTTGAGTACGAGCTCCAAATCTGAAAGCCTTTAAGACCAGCCTTCCTTCCTGTGAGTTACGACTTTACTGTAGACATAATGTGGAAACTGGAGCCAAACGTGCTCCCTCAGCTGGATGCGCTGGACAACTATTCAGCACAATTCACTGTGATTTCCAGCTTTTGGCTGGAGTTGGTCATTAAAGGTTAGCACCTGAAGCAAAGAACTACAAACCATATAAACAGACAATGTGCCCAAGCAATAACTGTGGCCACTCGGGACCACAGTCCTTGTGCTGGAAACGTGCATTAAATGACAAAGCTCTGGCTTACACTAGCCAAGCTGTCAGCAACTGCCCTGCTGTATGCCTTCTGTTTCCTCCCGCAGTGAAAGGACACCCAGTATGCGGACAGTGAAGGAAGGAACCAGACAGCTCCCAGCTCCCTGCGTCCTAACCAGTCCGAATGAGACCTCCTGCAAATTTCCTTGAAAAGGATATTTGTTATCCACATCAGTAGTTTGTTTTCAGAGTGCTCCAAACGCGTTATCTGCTAGACAGTCCGAGTACACAGGTCAGTCTAAACATGAGGCTTGCCTGGGTTCCAAGCAGCATTTTGGAATGTTTCCATTCAGCTCATTTAATAATAGAATAATAGATACATGAAATAGATAGATAGATAGATAGATAGATAGATAGATAGATAGATAGATAGATAGATAGATAGATAGATAGATAGATAGATAGATAGATAGATAGATAGATAGATAGATAGATAGATAGATAGATAGATAGATAGATAGATGAAGAAGAAGAAGAATTAAGCAAGTAGGGACAGTGATTAGTAGCAGACACCAGGCCTTATACCAGGACCGTGATTAGAAGCTTAGCGTTAGTCGTGCAGCTCCTCACAGCCAGTGCTGATATGCAGGGCTGTCCATGTACACTACTGTGTATAAGGGGTCATGAAAGTCGAGGCTACTTGAGGCTTGAGTGGTAAACCAAATTGTGTGTTTGACTACCTACACACTTGACTTAGACGTAAAGCTCAGCTGGCCTTCCCCCCTTGGCACTGTCCCTCCAACGGGCCCCCGACTCTCCTGCAGATGGAGATACTTCCACCTGTTCACTGCACGATCAACAGCCGACTGAGGCAGAGCCGCACTGTAAGGTCACTGATGTAAAAACATAATGGACAGACACAGGTTTGGCTGTACACCTGCTCACCTGCTGATTAAATCTATATATCCTTGTGTGTTCGCTCTGACTGCATGCCCCTATGCGTGATTATTCAAAACATGGGACCATGGAGAAGGCCATTAATTGAATCAGAAAAGACAAGACTGTGATGCTGAGCTCAGATATACCATGGGGAGTGAAGCGTTCTGCTCCAAGCATAATGTTTGGAGAGATTAGTGTACTTACATGAACCCTGAATAGCAGTATTAAACCTGGACATGTGCTTCATCTGTCTGTAAATGTATTACTTGGCCTCACTGTCAAGTCATTAAGTTGTTTTCAAAATTGTGTTTTTCCTGTCCATGTTAAGGAATAAAAAACAAGCTACTACAATCCAAACTGAAATGCATGTCATAATAGATCGATCTATCTTAACAGGATAAGAGGTTTCTTGGTGGTGGTGGTGGCGTTTATTTATTTATTTGGCATTATTTACTTTTGCACGTAAAACAGTGGTCTCGAGTCTATTATGGAAAATCTTATCTTACCTTCTCCTAAGCTTTTGTATCTAGCATTGTAGAGAAAATATTGCCCATAAATATAAAAAAACAGAAAAAGAGAAATTTAGGATTATGTGTTAAGTTCAGTTGAAGCATTTACCACAGACCAAATCAGGATGGTATAGAGATAAATTCACTGAAGATTCCCCATTGAGAGCCACTACTACATATAAATTCCACTCCAAAAGTGTGATAAACTGAATTCCTATTCAGCTCTGTGTTGGTCACACATTTGCTGCACTTGGTAACTCCATTATAACTGCAGGGAGCTTCTGCTTTTAGAGTGCACAAAGGTCCAAAAAGATTTAAAAATATATTTTGTGAAAGAAATACAAGTGATGTGAATGTTATTAGAAAACAGTTCAGGTTACAAATTCAGCATCCCCTGTAAAGTGAATCTTTTCATCAGCACATCAGAGAAATGGGCTTGAAGCCAGACTGCAATGTGTTAAAAAGTACAGGAAAAAAGTACTTTTATTGACCAACAAATTGAGAAGGTAAAGCATGGACAAAAATAAATAAATAAATAAAACATGTTGAAAGGATCAAACTGCAGAAAAGTTGGGAAGAACCTTTGGAACTGAAACCTAAAATCACTAAAGTTCCTCATTAAATTTTCTTCCCTTTTTTAATGGCATCCATGGCGAGTCCCCATGCTCTCCTAAACTGAGTTTTCTCAAGTAAGAATGAAAACCTAAATCCCTAAGAACCTAAGATCCGGCGCACCATCTGAGACATTTATAAACAAATCCGGTGGGCTAGGAAGCTGGCACCTACACCTGTGCGTTCCACATCAGTGGTTCACTACTACCACCGCTGAGCTTAGTTTCCTGCCTGACATACAGCAGAGGGGAGGAGGACAACAGGCAGGCAGGGTTGGAGAGCTCTTCTTCACAAGCACCATTTTGGAGAAGGAACAATGAGCTTCGGTTAATGAAGCACCGGAGCTGTGACACGTTTGACTTGTTCTCTGCAACTCACATGCGCACCTGGGAAAAGCGTCGCACAGGACCCACGATTAGCGCTACCTCTTCTCTCTGTCCACCTCACACACGCCTCTGCTTCTTGATTAATATCCAAATCACTGTTGGGTGGGAGTAATTAATTACACCGGTCAATTTGACAGGCGCGGTGGCTCTTTCGCAGATGTTCGAATCCAGCTAAGGCTGCTCAGAAACTGTGTCCACATCGCAAGCATAGATGCACTCTGTTTGTTTTTTGTTTGATTTTGTTGTTGTTGTTGCTGTTTTTAAAGTGTTTAATGAAGCTGTAAATTGATCAAAAACAGTGTGGCAGACTGTGGCAACTATCCAACTGCTTTGAACAGTTGCACAAACACAAACACACACACACACACACACACACACACACACACACACACACACACACACAGACACACACACACACACACACACACACAGACACACACACACACAGACACACACACACACACACACACACACACAGGCTCCGGAAAGAATGTAATAGACAGAGACAGACAGGAGGAGACAGGAGAGGTCACTTGTCTGAGAACAGACCGGCATTTGAAAGACTCAAAAGAACAGTATTCAGTACAGTCAGGAACGTTTGCCTGCCTCCTATCCCAGCATGACAGCTCTGTTTGTTTTCTGTGTTTTTACTGATCACTATAATAAAAGTACATTTAAAAAAATAAAGTTTAATTGACTATTGCTACCAGGCTATTTCCTGCACACTGTATTACTATGGCATGTAAGCCAAAAGGTCAAATAAAACACATCAGCTGATGAGAATTTGTGAAATATGTCAGGTGTGTGTGTGTGTGTGTGTGTGTGTAAGGGGGTTGTTCTACATTTAGATGAAATGTAACACTTTGCTCATGTTTAATCAGTAAACGGCACCTAGACAGTACTTCCAGAGAGAGTAAACACAGTTTGGTCGAAAATCAGCTAACATGGCCACAAATATCCCTTTAACTATCATGCCATGTTGCATTGGCCAACTTCCATTATGAATGACTGTGAAAGTACATGTGGCCTCTGCAAAGTGCCATTTCAATAATATGGACCTACGACCTCTCAAACATAACACCGAAGCTTAGTCTTGAAAGGGGAAACAAGTGACAGCGTGGGAGGGTTTTGTGTACGTGTGTCAGTGTCTGACACTGGTGCACCTTAGGGTCACATATATTCTGATAGCACAACTGTTACACGCATCGATTTATGTCTGAAACATATGACCCTGAATCACGCAGCAAAAGAGCTTCGTAAGTTTTACAGATTGGAATCACTGGAGTGTAGGCCAGAGGAATTGGCAGGAAACCAGTAAACATGACCTTTCATGCACGCCGAGGCTTGCTATGCAGCGAATCTCACCCTCCTCCAACCTGCGGCTCTTTCTGCACTTGGAAACACCCATAGCGCTTGTCATGTCAGCACACCTCCAGAGAGAACTTTGCGGACATGACAAGTTCTTGGTCTGAACAATGGGTTCCGTGTCCAAACACTTCAATTTCCCAGAGCGAGCCTCTTTTAAATGTAACTCTCTTTCTTCAAGAGCAAACTTTCCGGCGGCGTTTCTATGAAGGAAATGCTTGCTAACAGACTGTGGCAGGCAGATTTAATTTGCAGGCACTGACCTGTGACTTGGAGAAGCGGCACTGCTGCTCCACTACCTCAATGGGACAAAACCGTGTCTCGGTCAGCTCTGCAATTAGCAGCCGCATGAATGAATTAGCACTTTTTCTTTGGTTAGGGCTCTTGCTGCACCCAACCACCCATAATTCCATAAGAAACAGGCAGGAGTCCATACACAGACATGACTATAGAAAACCTCTGGTCTGTGCCATCGCTTTCTGGGCCACGGATGCTGATTGACCACTGACTTTTACGGGTGATGCATGTGGTGGCCATGTTGCAAATCACAGCTGGGCAATCAGTAGCTAAAAGCTGAGAAAACTTTTCACTTTAAAGTTTCACTCTGGATTAATACTGCAAGCTTCTCCATGGTTTACAGAATGTCTGTTGTGCCATATTAATATATCCATCTGCTGGCTCGATTCTCTGGTCAGATCTGTAAATATAGTCAGCAGTATGCAGTATACTGTATGAAGTATACACTCATCAGTCACGTTATTATACCCCTTGTACCTACACAAACTGGCCACTTTATTAGGTACATCTGTCTTACATGTGCATCCTCTTTTATCACGGATCAGTTTCTGATCACATGACCATCTCTCAGTTTATGTCATCTGGGAAGATGACCAACCCTGAGCGCAAACCTGGCCTGAGTTTATTGCGTGTAGTGTTGCTGGTGTCTTCTTATATGCCCGTGTCACTGCTGGGTTGATAGTGGCTTGCCACTCAAAAATATCCAACCAGCACGGTCCTGTGGTCTGAGAATGGCCATATTAGAGGGGCTGGAGTTGCAGTTCCTAAGGGGACACACTTCTCAGGAAGGGTGTGGAGGTGTTTGCGGGGTGGCATGGAGCAAGCCTTTTAAACTGGTTTGCTTTAGTTAGGTTGCTATTTTGGTTAGGAAAATATTTTTCTTCTCAGAACCTTATGTATAAAGTAGGCTGAAAATTTATGTCACCCTACTGCGCTGTATTATTAAAAGTAGGTTAGTGTTTATTATCATCATAAATTTGGACTTATACTTTGCTGTAGAGGACTGATATGTGTTCTGTTGTCAAGAGACCAGGGGGACTCTGGGAACGGCTGAGCTAGAGGATGGTTAACACAAATCGTGCATCGCAACAGATGGAGTAAAGGCACAATGTGCTCTGTGTTTCTTTAAAATGGTGCATACATGGAGAATTGAATATGATGTGAACAGTGCTAGTGCACAATTATTTCACCAGTACAAGGAGTTAAAGGTGGGAGTTAACAGTAAATATTGTGAATTCAGAAAATATTGCTGAACATTGTGCACAGAGGGTGTGCTTTTTTATCAATTAAATAGAAAAGGAAATCAATTACAATGATCCAGTAATTCATCAGTTCCATCTGCCCTTTATTGAACATCTAGTGACATTTTTCTTCAGTTCCTTGTTTCGTAGTGTAATGCTCTGCGAGAGGAAGAGGTTGAACAACACAGGTCTGCTTAAAGGCCACTGGCATGCAGTAGAGACCTGGCTGCTTTCTGTGACTAGCAAGTTGCAAGTATGCTTAGCGTACCCGAGCACATTCTGACATGTAAACTTTCTCGATGGCCATCAGTGCAGTGCGACGCTTTGCTGGCCTGTAAAAGTAACTAATCACTATTCCGGGTCATCTCTGTAAACTACATACTCTGTTTCGAAGTTCCTCACATACACACGCACGTGTGTGTGTGAGTGTGTGTGAGTGTGTGTGTGTGTGTGTGTGTGAGTGTGTGAGTGTGTGTGTGTGTGTGTGTGTGTGTGTGTGTGTGTGAGTGTGAGTGTGTGTGTCTGTGTGAGTGTGTGTGTGTGTGAGTGTCTGTGTGTCTGTGAGTGTGAGTGTGTGAGTGTGAGTGTGTGAGTGTGAGTGTGAGTGTGTGAGTGTGTGAGTGTGTGTGTGTGTGTGTGTGTGTGTGTGTGTGTGTGTGTGTGTGTGTGTGTATGAGTGTGTGTAAGTGTGGGTGTGTGTGTGTGTGTGGGTGTGTGTGAGTGTGTGTACTTTTGTCCATCTCAGATTCATGTGTACGTCAGTGTCTTATGTCAAGTGACGTGTTGTAATCTTACTGTGATTTTTCCATATTTATAAAATCATCGGAAAGGATACATAAAGTTGCACGCTGCCGTAAAAGTCAACTGTTTTGAGCACCCATTTAAATCCTTCAAGCTATTTAAGAGGATCTGACATGTTAAACGCATCAGGCCAAATAACCAATTACTCATTTCTAAGTATGACTGAATTTCAGGGAACAAGATGGCTTCTGTGAAGAGTTTTAAGTTTAACAGGAATGTTCTCATGAGCAAACCACTGTCGTCCTGTTAGCTGTGTACTCAACAAACACTGGCGGCCACCGCGGCCCTGCAGGATTCCACCACAGCGCCCTATGAGTCTGTTCTGGGCCTGTTCCTGAAGTCCTGCTGCTGCCAGCCCTCCCAAACGAGCTGGCAAAACGCTGCCAAACCTCCAGACAGGTGAAATGTGCAGTGAGTGGGTTTTTGTGCGTGTGTGTGATTGGAGCGTGACAGTAATGACGTGAAGTCACGTTGTCTGTGTGTGCGAGAGGACACGAAATCACGAATCTGCCTAAGTAAAGGTATTTATGGAGAAGAATACAGCTCGTATCTCGTATCGTATCTGATGTCTGGTTCTTTTTTATTTCCTCGTTGTCTCTTGAATAGATAAGAATGTAGCTTTATTGTGACCAGGTTCTGAGGATTTGAAATATATGAAAGGCATACTTGTTTTCAAACTGAAGTCTTTCCATGTGCTTTTAACCAGCACCATGCATGGTCATTTCTCTCATAATGGTATCTTAAAATACCTTACTAAACACAATCTGGCATTAAATGCTCAGGAACAGCTATAAAAAAAAAGAAAAATGAAAATTAACCTACATGTGCACAAAAATAGACATTGCATTCCATATATCGCCCTCAGAATTGTTTTGCCAGATTAAGCCGAGGCCAAGAATAGTACTGTTTCTAATGTCATGGAAGCTTTAGCATACTGCACAAACAGCAGGGGGTCAGCACATGAGCAACGCTAACCATTAGCATCAGTGGTGACAGTTCAGCCAGGTTTATCCATGCCAAGAAAAATCACCTCAGGACTTACATAACTTCCTTAAATTACCAAATATTTCTTTGGCAGGTCATCTTTGGGCTGCAACAGATTACCGCCAGACTGGAACCAAACTAAACGGTTTTAGGGGAAGTCACACACAATGGAAGTCCTAGGTCTATCTGTACGCCTGAGATCCAGAGGACATCACTGACCTTTTGCTTTAATTTCACTCACTGTAATCAAGAGGATCCTCTGTCTGAGAAACTCCCCCCATGAGCTGGCAGGCTGGAGTAATGAGCTGGCACCTGAGCCTGAAGCAGAACAAAGTCTCCTCTCTGCCTGCATCCAGACATGGATTAGCAACCTTCCTCACCCACTCAGACAGGCCACTTTTATGCCAAATTTATGGATTAGCATATAACCTCCTCCTCCCGTGTCTGTTGAGCCATGGTCTATGGGAATACATGCCAGGTCAGGCCACTGAGTCTCGATCTCTTTTATTTTCTGGGTCTTTTTCCATTACAGGGATTAATTGGAAATCAGCAGTGCTGCGTTACCGTTCGGCAGAGGAGGAACGTTTGTGGCGTTGGGCAGTGCTACATGGTCTAGAGCTGAACAGAGAGCTCCCTGCTGAATGAGCACTCAGCTAAACGTAGAAAGTCTCAGATCATCGCACAAGTGCAGCATCTGGGTCACCACACTCTTACCACCAATAGGCAGCTGTCTAGATGTAACAGATGTAGATGGATGAATGGATGGATGGATGGATGGATGGATGGAAGGATGGATGGATGGGCAGACAGGAAGGAAAATACAAATATTTTATATAGCGTAAGGAAAAAGACATGCAAGCCTCGGCCAAAATATGAAATTATTATTAGTATGTTATTAATATTTCAGACCTTACGGAAGAGATATCTTTTCACAACCCTGTTATTTACGGCCCTGAGACAGACATGTATGACTGTACCTTCATCTGACTTAACATATTAAAATATTAAAATGCAGCTTGTTTTCAAAAGATTCTTTATACAAGATATCAGTTATAAGATGCCAATAAAATTTCTCCTCAAGCTCACTGTCACTGTGTTATTCATTGTGTTATTGTCTGTCTCTCTCATTCACTGTCACTGTGTGATTCATTGTGTTATTGTGTTACTCTCACTCTCTGTCACTGTTATTCATTGTGTTATTGTATTACTCTCACTCTCTGTCACTGTGTTATTCATTGTGTTATTGTGTTACTCTCACTCTCTGTCACTGTGTGATTCATTGTGTTATTGTGTTACTCTCACTCTCTGTCACTGTGTTACTCATTGTGTTATTGTGTTACTCTCACTCTCTGTCACTGTGTTATTCATTGTGTTATTGTGTTACTCACTCTCTGTCACTGTGTGATTCATTGTGTTATTGTGTTACTCACTCTCTGTCACTGTGTGATTCATTGTGTTATTGTGTTACTCTCACTCTCTGTCACTGTGTGATTCATTGTGTTATTGTGTTACTCTCACTCTCTGTCACTGTGTGATTCATTGTGTTATTGTGTTACTCTCACTCTGTCACTGTGTTATTCATTGTGTTATTGTGTTACTCTCACTCTCTGTCACTGTGTTATTCATTGCGGTATTGTTTCTCTCTCTCTCTCTCTCTCTCTCTCTCTTTCTCTCTCTCTCTCTCTCTCTCTCTCTCTCTCTCTCTCTCTCACCGGAGGAATGAACAAGTCACAGAGTGCAAACATAAATGCAATATGAAGTGTGAGTGCAGAAATTCAAGTGCCATTACATGCATGCCCCAAATAAGTTCCATGAAGGATTTCAGTTCCATAACAACTGGCCCACTGCTCATTCACAGTCAATTTACCTTTCAGTAGCTTCAAAAATCTTGCTAAAGGTCTTTCTAAAGTCAACTCTTCCAGCATGTCACTGCATGGCACCCTGAGCTCATTGTGGTGGGTCGTGAAATTAAAGGTGATACAGTATACAATTATAAAATATTCAATTAACACAAGTGAGCAGTGTACAGCAGGGATGATGTATGCATCTGTTGTTCTGTTATGCACTGCACACACTGAAATCTCACAAAATAGGTTTCATACTGTCAGTGCGAAGGCCACAGAGAAATGGTTCAAAGTTATTCATGCTTGGGGTTAGTGTTAGGAACAGGGTCCCTCTCATAACTTTCACTTTTTCCTTTGAATTGTGACATACTGTTTCCAGAACTCTACACACCTCCCCCCGACATTCAGCCATTCAGGGCTGGACAAAACCAGCAAAAATGCCTGGTGTGGTATTTAAAAAGAAACACTTCCTGACAATCTCACCCCAACATCAGCCCCTCCGTTCTCTAAGGTAGGAAATGGTGTTTAACTAAATTACTTGCTCAAATCCCAGCTCTCCCTCACATCCTGTCTCTGGTACTAATGTCTAGTGTTGGCCTGACAGAGACTTTCTTTTTTTGCATGTGTGTGTATCCCTTACTTCCCATAACTGGTAAACAAAGAGCTAATAATAATCTCTAGAGTGGGCCAGCAATCCGGGGTTGGATAGAATGTATGCAAACCTGGCATTAACACACCAAATCTGAAACATATTTATCAGTTTGAATAAACTGCAGAGTGGCCAAACTCTTTTATAGCCACTGATGCTACTGATGCTCCTGGAAGCATTTTGTAGCAACAATGGCCCTCTGTGTTAGGCATGGGAATGAAATGATGACTGCTACTGCCTGGTCCTCCCTAGTCATCAATCACTCGCTTGTTCCAGTTTGTCTGTGGATGGTGTAATGAGAATCCCAGTGTACTGTCTGTTAGCTGCAGCAGTACAGGCACCACTGTCTCTGGACTGGTGCTTCGTTAGAGGGGGTAACTGGACCCGAAGTGCTATGGCCAGGGCCACACCAACACATACCACACAGGCTCTGTGGCCAAATGACATCACAGGATGCAGTCGGTACACCCGCCTATACATAAAGAAAGAGTAGAATATTTGAAGATGGGGGAAATAAATAAATCTAGAGTAAATGCAATTATTATAATCAGAGTACTAATCTGATTTGTTATTGTACCCATAATGAACCATAAAAGTGTCATCATTCAGAAAAACAAACATTTGATTTCTTGTCCTGGTGGGCTTTGTTTTCTTATGTGCTGTTTTCAGTACTTCGGCAGACTAATTCAGTCAGGAAACACATTTCTACAAGTGTGTTTGTGTTCATAATAGTTGGTTTAAGCTTGAGAGTCTGCCAGGGCACAATGGTGAATAAAATTTACTTCAATCACAATTATTTTTGTCTCAGTCTTTGTGTCAGATATTTTTGTCCCACTTTATCCGTTCTTAAAATAACTTATG
Organism: Electrophorus electricus; assembly: GCF_041902795.1. Lineage (NCBI taxonomy): Eukaryota > Metazoa > Chordata > Actinopteri > Gymnotiformes > Gymnotidae > Electrophorus > Electrophorus electricus. The sequence continues at coordinate 17,688,147 of NC_137506.1, forward strand.
TCAGAGATAGACAACTGATATAGTTTTACATGAGTTTTGCTTAACCTTTTATTGGTGATTTGATCCAAAAACAACAACAAAAAATATATCAAAACAAAACAAAATGTGGAAAATCTCATACGTTAAAAAGTACTTAAAAGATCAGACCAAAAGTAAAATGAATTTAAAATAATAAATAAATATTTGCTGAAATCCTGGGCATCCCTAGGCTGGACTGCCTTCTTCTGTTTTGAATATATAATATATATTTTATAATCTACCATTTATATAATTCACATCTTATAATATAATCACTCCAGTACCTAAGAGGGCCAGGTCAAAACATTTTTGTTTTCCACACAACCAATACGGTATTGATTTTATCCTAGCTATGTTTTGAGATCGTGGGAAAGTCTCATAAAACATCGAGTCTCCTGGCAGATGCAAATCTGTTTTTGCCCATGGCGTTTAGTTTGGGGAAACCAGCAATGGTTGGGACACAGAGTTAGGTAGGACAGGGGGCGTTGTTTGCCAAACAGAAACAAACCATGCTAAAGTCCTGGCAGTGGCTAACACATTTTTGGCTGAGCTGTTTCAGGGAATGCAGCACAGGCTGAAGTGCAAAGTGTAATGGGACAGTATGCTTTCAGCCAAGCACATACAAGGCAAGCCCTATGAAACACACTGCCTTACATCGGCCATACAGCCACATGACGGTTTCGATCTTTTGGAGAGATATACTATGTTGTTGACCAATACAAATACGTAAAGAAATGTTAAAGAAATGTTGAATGTAGTGTGTGTTTACACGCACATATACATACATACATACATATACACACACACACACACACACACACACACACACACACACACACACACACACACACACATATATACATACATACATGCATACATACATATATACATACACACACATATATATATATATATATATATATATATGTATATATATATATATATATATATATATATATATATATATATATATATATACACACACACACACACACACACACACACACACAATATAGTTAATGAAATTAATTAGATATGCTTATTCAGGCTTTGGCAGCTAGCTAGAGTGGACAGATAAAAAGACAAATGTTTACACCGATGTCTGTACGCATTTATGGTTTTAATGATTTGACCAGTGCATGATTTTGCATAATTTTTGCTGTGTTTTAATGTTTAACGTTAAATAGAAATGTTATACTTACATAATAGTTCATTTAAAAGCTTCTTAATCTTTTCTTGCTTTGTTGATTTGTTTTATGGGATCATAGCATCACATCAAATCAAATTTATTTATACAGCGCTTTTTACAGCAGATGTCACAAATCAGCTAATGTCCGAGTCCAAGCCCCCAGTGAGCAGGCCAAGGGCGACAGCAGCAAGGGAAAACTCCCTAGAGCAAAGGTTACCTCGGTCTGACACCCAGCCTTGAGCAGCCAGGAACAGCAAAACACATGCTGGAATAGTGCCTCTGTCATCAGTAGACGGACTGAGCAGTAGGGAGGCTTGGAACAGGGATCAGTCAGCAGGCTTAATTTCTTTTTTTTTTTGACCGCTAATAAGTTGGCCGCAGAGAGGTGTGAGAAAAAGCGAAGAAGGATAGGCAGGGGATCCCCATGGGTAGCTTACGAAGCATCTTGGTCCAGGTGCACGACGAACATGAGGCCACGCAGCACTGCGCGCTAGCGTGGAGGGATGCTGAATGTGTCCCTCTCCTGTGCCCGGAGGTGGATGCCCGAGTGTCGGATGCCCCGTGCCCAACAGTCAGATGTCCCGTGGTCTTTGGCAGCAGCTCCCGAGATCTCCTAGGCCATGTGGTAATTTGGTCTTACACATATATAGTTAGAATTGTAGTCCATATGCTGACTTTTAAAAAAACTTTAAGAAAAGAGTTTGGTTTTTTTTAATAATCTTAAAGTACAATAGTTATGTTTGGTTAAACATGAGCTGCTTTTCCCACATTTGGGCTGAAGACAAAACTCACACCACATTATCTATGGTGTTTATGTTCAAGATATTTCTGAAATTGATTCAACTATTCTTTAAATAAACTGAAGAACTGAAGTGAGCCAAGAGTATGACAGGTCAGAAGATGAAAAATATATAGTTACTTCATCTACTACAACTCCAAAAAAAAAAAAAAAAAAAAAAAGATAGACAGTGTAAAGCCACAGTCGAGAGTTAATACAGTCAGCATTCTGTATTTCCTCAAGAGGCAAAACTGGTCTGAATAAACTAGGAGCCTGGATTTCTGCCTAATGAGATGGATTTCAAATCCCCCGATTACTGAGGCCTTCAGAGAATGCTTTCATCTAAGGGTTTTTTTTCCTTGTTTTTACCTGTCAAAGTCTGTTTCATAGATGAACGTGAGGTAGCTATCGTAGCTATAGTGTTTCCTGCTTCTTGGCTGAAAGTATTCCTGGCTTGCACAGTTTAGAGGGGGTTTTTTTTTCCTGACACCTGGCTCAACTCACCAACTAATTAACAGGCCTTGCATTTCCTGAGTTTCAAATGGGTGTGTCGAAGTAGGGAAAACATTAAAAAGAGAAGCACTGAGGAACTCAAGGACCATGACTGGCAAATGCAGATCTTGAATGTACTAAAATATAATGAAATCACAGCTTCTTCCAATGTTGTTTTGGCTCCTGATAAACTATGGTAGAGGAATCAAGCTGCACTGTATTTTATGGGGTAGAGCCAGAGACTACTGAAACAAGGAGAATGCAAGAGAAGCTTGAATCTCTCATTTCTGATGTCTAATCTTTATTCTCTGATGTCAATTATGATGAAACCCATTTACATAATCTCATCTCCGCAAGGATTAAAAGCCTTTATTGAGCATTCCGATTTTGGCAATGTTATCAACAGTAAAAATATCAGAGACATGCTAATACTTCCTTATTCATCTCCTCCTTATTTCTAGCATTTTCCGTTGGTGAAACTAAGCTGCAAATGGTCAAAGTGCAGAGCGAGTGTACCTGTCCCTCAAAATGCTTTGATTCAATCACACAATCTCATTTACTCTTTAACATCCGTTCAGGACAAGTAGAAAAGTATCCCCCTACAGAGAAATCAATTCACTGCGGAGCGTATGATACGAGGCCGTCATCAGTAACGACGTTGAGGCACCGGGCCCACGTTAAGCTTTTTTCAGGAATGGTTTCCAGCAAGGAGGCAGTAGAGGTTTAGTCTGCCAAAGCTCTCTCACCTACAAATCTCTTAGTCTGACCTCAACAGCCAGCACTCCTTAACTGTTCATTTCTTTCAGGTCAGGAGGCCTTCTGGCTAAGCAGCCAAAAGGCATTATGGATGGCTCTCTTGATTCAGGCTTTGGAAGGCATAAGTGTGTGAGTCTATTACGCATAAACTGAGCATCAAAATCACTCATGAGTCTATAGAAATTGGGTAGAGTTCCATATTCTTCATGTACATTTCAAATTAATGACACATAAGTACTAATAGACGCCCTTGCTCTTTGGGTGTAAAAAAAACTGTTACACTACACTGGCAGGTTTTGCCCAATGTTAGAAAGGAAATCCGCAGTGAATCCTAATTCTCTTAAGACACTGGTAAATCTACAGGGTCAAGCGTAGAGACAGTACCAATCCCAGAGGGCCACATTTCCTTCCAACTCTAAGGGTACTCACAAGTCACAAATCCAGATTGTAATTGTAATGAAAGACACAGAAACACTTCACTATTCCTGTGCAGGGTGGCACTTTTCTGTCACACTTAGCTACTGGCAGAGATCATTGAGATACTGGAAATATCATTTGAATTGTAGAAAACGCTTCCATGAATGACATTATACATGATGCACGCCCCCTGTCATAGTCCAAATCACCCTCTCATTGATTATGTCACATGCCTGTTTCTCGCTTGCCCTGGTTTGTTCTTTAAGACCACAGGTCCCTGGCAACGGTGCGCTGGAGGTCATCCTGCTCCTGCAGCCGTCGCCTGTGCCTACCCTCGAGTGCCTTTCTTTCCTGCGCGCTTCCTACGCTTCGAGTTCTTACCACTGCGTTGTCAGCTTTTTATTTCCGTGTTCGCTCAACTCGAGCTGTTGTGAAGATCAAAGAGTCTCTAGACATTTCCCACCTAGCCCTCCTTTCCTCCTTGCCGTCAATGTCACAATATATAAACACATATTCCGCTAAAGTTCTGAGAGACATTTAACACAATGTCAGTGTACTCAGTCAACCACCTCAAATGGGGAAAAAAATGCGATGCTGGGTGAGGCTCTTTTATCTGGCAATCAACAATTTCCAGAAGAAATCAGTACATATCATTTACACTAATTCAAACAGTTATCTGGACTATTCAGCATTATTATAATTCCAAGGAATATTCACTTATCGAGGGACACTTGCATAAAATGAATTGTTGCTTTCTCACAGTGATCGGTCATGGCACCACAGTCCTGGCCCATCCGGGCCTACAGGGTGAAACAATACAGGCCTATCCAGCTTTCAGCAGATTAATGTTGTTTAGCTAAAGATCCTCTTGTGCTAAGTGGTACTAAAACACAAGTCCCTGCCTGTATGAGCAAAGTCACCACATCAAATGAACGCAAAAGAGGAGGGGAAAGGGGAGTAGGCTTAAAACAGAAAGAAATCATGAAGAAAATTCCTCTCTCTCAAGCAGTCCAAAAAAGCAAAAGATAAGCTCTGACCTCCGCTGAAAGGTTCTGGAGCTTCTTAGATTACCTCTCTCTGCGCTAAAACTCAATCACGGAGGCTTTTGTCAGACTCCAATGCCTTGCAAGAGACTGAAGAGCACTGCAGTGACCTTTCCACAATAGCGGCCGCTCCAAAATATGAACCGTTGAGCTTAACGGCACAGAATGAAACCGGTTCTATTCTAAAGCGACAATTGGATTCACTGGGCAGACTTGTGTCGGCACTGCAGTCAACCATCAATAACATCAGCTCCCGATTCAAAGCTGCGCGACTGGTCATGGAGGGGGCCGTCGTCCTCGAGGAGCGAGGGGGGCAGGTCAGGCAAGCAACAGCTTCACATTGTAAAGGCTTGATGGTCTCGGAGCTATTGGAGGGTGGAGTCCTCCACCTCTTCTTGCACTGGCCAAAACTAACAGGGCTGTGACGAGGCGTTCGATTGCTGTTCAGACCATCATACTTACAACGGAAGGATTTTGCAGATTCATGAACTTAATAATTGGGGCGGAAAGGGTAACAAATGTCCCCTCGTTGCAGAGGAACAGAGTCGATTTGGACCACGTCCGTGTCGTGATAGAAAGAGATAGTATGCGAGATCATACGTGTTGAAGAAAGTGTTTGAAAGAGGGCTCTCGAGTGTTTCTCCCCTGGCTGTACAACCTGGAGAAGCAATCTGCTATGGAACTGGCCTGCTCATATGCGAACAAACAATGCTTGACCGTCTCTCTCTCTCTCTCTCTCAGACAAGATACACCCAGGCAGGCCAGCATGAAGTCATGCAACTGTGACCCCCAGAGCCTGACTGAGCCTTGAAGGGGAATAGCATGGGTGGGGTCAGCTTCCCTGGCCATAATGGCGATGACCTTTAAACGATCTTTGACTTTATCTTTCTCTTTCTCCTTACTGCTACAAAGAAAAACGACCTGTTCTTGTATGTGTGCGTGCGTGCATAAAAACAATGTGTCATGGAATCCAAATGCCTCTAGTGACTCCAGAATTGAAATTTGGAGGGTGTGGTGGCCTACATTCAGCAGCTGTGAATGAGATTGCGAAACAAACGGACAGGTTTGAAAATATTTACATGTCGCTGAACCAAAAGATACCGCACATTCCGCAGAGATCATCACACCCCGAAGGGCGCAACAATCTTTGCTCCATGGGCGACTTTCGACCCACCATCTAATTGGTGGACAGAGAGGCTTCAGGCCCGAGCACTGGCCTCCTTCCCTGACCTTCAACACACCGACGCCAGACAAAAAGCAAACGGACAGCCGGAGGGCCAGACAAGCGGACAGGCGGCAAGTCAGAGGGCCCGGCCTGACATCTGCTCATGCTCGTAATGGCCCCTTCCCACGAGCCTCCAATGCCGGTAATCTTGGCAAGAGGCACGCTACGCCACCCCCGACCCCACGCAGTGAATCCCCACTGCACCGCACAGCCCACTGCCAACATGCCATGCCGGAGAGACCCACACAGCTGGGCGGTGGACCCACCGGCATCCGTGAGACTCCGCACTCCTCATGGTTTCCAAACAGTCATGCGTAGCAGTCATGGGCCACAAATGCAAGCCGAGCCAAGCTACGTCCGCAAACGAGAACTCACTGACCCCCTGGTAACATTATATATAGTGCCGATGATATATTGCATATGAGTATGAACCACTTGCGAAAATGAAGGCCAAGAAAAGCATCCTTGTCCATGTGGTGAGATTTAGGCTAAAACAGCTGTGTTTTACTCACCGCCTTCTTATTGCATGCAGAGGATTTTGGATGGCTCCCCCTACTGGTTGATAATCCACATAACTGTACATTCACCAGCCACTTTTTAGAAACACCTACCTTATACTTAATTTATTAGGTACACTTATAGCAAACAGCTGTACAGGTACAGATTAAAGCCAACCTGTTAGCATGAACAAGTTTGTCATGTTTTCCCTGTTCAATTTCTAACCACAGAACCATTGCCGATCAGCGAACATGAAGGCATGGTAACCATAATGGTTGTTTTTGTGGTCTTCCAAAGAAAAAAAAAACAGTTAACAGCAGCCCAGAAGTCAGACACTCGGATAGCACACTCACAGGGCTTTTCTAATAAATAAATCTTCCTAATTAAGTGCGACCTTATGCTGTTCTCTTACAGGTAGTTTATGAGCCACTATAATAACATGTTGCAGGCCAGATTACACTGTACATTACAGAACATGGAGAGGGGAAAAAAAAAACAAAAAAAACAAAAAAAAGGTTTGCATCAATAATCTGGATATACCTAGAGGCACGATCCACAGCCTCTGGTGAAGCAGTAAATCTCTATCCTGATCTTAACAGCAAAACACTCTAAAAGTGCCAGCCTGTGGAATAAGAGCTCAAATTTCACTCAAGGTCAAAGCAATTACTCCTCCAAAAACTTTCCAGCATCGCATTGTTCAAACTTGTCCTGGATCATCGCTGTATCTCAAGTGGGGCAAAAAATATTTTTTTAAAAATACAGTGACGAGGGTCTGTCTCCAGCGGCCCTGGGAAACGTCTCCCATCACATCTCCAGCATTTCCAGCTATTTTCAACATATCCAGTGAGAAGGGCCTGGACAGAGTACATTTGAAATTCTTCAAATTTCAGAATAAGTTCATGTGTGTGGTTCTGATTCATATGTGTCTATTAAAAATGTTTTTATGGCACTTATCTACATACTTCCATTCTTTATAGCAAAATAAACACCACAGTTTCCTTAAGAGTTTCCTTACATTTTCCAAAAAAAAAAAAAGCTTAAGAGAAGAGTTCAATGCATATACAGTATTTCACAGAGATCCATAAATCTGATGTTTTCCTTTCGTTTGGGGGGGCGGGGGCGGGGGGGTGAGCATGTGTATTGTAAAACACTGCCCTCATGTGGGCAGTGAACTGATTCAGGTCCACTTATTCTGGTTCCTACACAACAAACGAATCTCTGGGTGCTTTTCCCCGGCAAATCAAATGAATGGTGATTATTCTCTTAGAACATTCTTAGTGATTCGATGAATCAAGTTGGCAAATTCTCAGTTTCCCTCCTTACTGCAGTGCAAAGCAGGATCTCTACTGCATACTCACTCAAGCCAGAAAGCTATTCAGCTCTGAAATGCCTCAAAGAACTGCTGAATAGGTCGCAGTCACACTCTGCTCTAAAGCTAAAATGGGAATTAATGATCTGACAGAAACTCTTTTAACCACTGCAGTTACCTGGGGATGGAATACCAATTAAACAGACTCTAAAAGAGAGTCACATTACCCAAGAAATATAACTATAATTCTTTAAACTAGCGACCTGCACCTATTGACCAGACTTGCGTTTCATGCACGTAGTAGGCGTAGTAGTTTGTTTTATCATTGCTCCACCAGGCATTATTGCCAAGCAAGTCACATAAAGAACTTATAAAATATTTGAGAGAACTATTATGCTAACACCAGACAGCAGAGGACACAGTGATGCATGAAATCTGATTAGTGTTTATTCACCGGTTAGAATACAGGTCTCTCAGAAGAGTATTCATCTCAGAGTCTGATTTGATTGTACCTGATTTATGTTTTAACAAAACAGCAACTCAGAGCAATTTCAGAGAGCAGCCCACACATGACAGGAATCAATAAACAGTCAGAGATTCAGACGTAGATCAGTTATGCTTGAAAAATTCCTGCATGATTACAATGATCATCAAATCGGATGCATGTGAAAATCGACGCATATTCTTGTTTACATTTTCTGACATGTTCACTTTTTGGTTTACTTTTGTAGACATTTCTTTAACCAAAAACCAAAACCAATCCCTTTGAAGACTCCATGTTGTGCATGTAATAATTTCCATTCCATATGACCATTGCTATAAACAAAAAGGGGAAAGTATTATATTTAGGAATAAACATCTCTTCTTTGCCAAGTCTATGGCTCAATTTAAAAATGTCAAAAAAAAAACAAAAAACCAAAAACCCCAAAACCCTTGTTTAATTTTTACTCTGGTTAAACTGGTTCACACAAACACAGCAGCCCAAAGAAAACATTCATCAAAGGAAAATCCAGTAGTGGCAACATGTCCACATATGTCTACCATCAGTTAGACTTATGTTAGTAAAAAACATTACATCATCCAGTTAAAGCGTGTGAGCATGGCTCAAGTACAGATAGACTCCACACTAACACACTACAATTAATCAAATACAGCAGTTTTGCCAAGCCAGCACAATGTTAAGCCCTTACTGGTCATCAAGACATGGAAAGCAAAAAGGAGACTAGCTACATCTCAGTAGGAAACTAGAATATCACTCACTATAAGACTAACAAGTCTGACATTACCAGTCACGCTTATACACACGTAAGTTCATGAAACGTGCGAATTCCATATAAACCAAAAAAAAAACCATTCTCTCTAAGGAGATGAGTTCATTTTAATATCAAGTATGAAGTTCGCCTCCTTAATAAAACAACAACAACAACAACAATACCCTCAAAGCATAAAAGGTAACATACATTTATATAAATGTAAACAAACGGTTAGGTTTTTCCTTTTTATAAACAAGGTCCCTCTCCCTTTTGGGCGTTCTATAGAAAGGCCATAATCAAGTTCATAAAGAGTTCAAAAACACAGCAGTGTTCTCTCAATGTAGTTCTCTAAATGTATAATGACGCGGTATTGCTTATCATTATATAGACTATATATAACTGCTGTACCTGGTGAAGCTACATAGTCAAATGCAATTTCTTCCTAAATAAATGATATGAAACACTGAAGTCCAACGCTGTGCTCAACACTGGCTATGTGGCACAAAGTCCGTCAGAGCTGAATGCATAGATGGCGTTACGCAGATGGACACTGAGGGTGCCTAGAAATAATCCCAAAAATACTAGCATTCACTCGCGCAGGGCAAACAGGCTTCTCTTCTGCTGTTTTTGGCTCCTCTCTGTTCCTCCGGTACTTTTCAGGAACAGGCCCCGAGCTCTGAAGAAGCTTACATCCAAATGGATTGGCCAATCACAGATGGCACTGCTGCCGTAGGTAAATGTGGTACGAGATATCAACGTTGGGTAAACCATTCCACCACCAAACGAAAGCAAAAGCACATGGCATCCCTTTCTTGCTTCTGTAATAATGTAACCGATATCAGTAAGGTAAACGGCTATCATCATGATTCAAAAAGGAACTGAATTTACGAGGAGATTCCCCTGCTAGTAGCAGACCGAAAAGGCTCAGTGGAGCCTTCATGACAGCTTTTCTGCACACACTTTTCCAAAATGAAACGCACTGCTGTGTTTTATTCTAACAACATTTTCCTGAAGTGAGCTGAGTAATGAGTGTGTGTGTGTGTGTGTGTATGTGTGTGTATGTGTGTGTGTTTGTCTCATTATGCCATACATACATCTTCTTCCCAGGAACATGCTTTAACAAGGTTTAAAAAAAAATGCATTCATACTAAAGAAGTACAAAAAGTCCCAAAAACAAATCCACCCATGGTGGGAAAGTGCAAACTTTCAGACTGGTCCTTATGTTCTTATATTGACATTCAAAGTGCAACTTCTCAAACAAACAAACAAACAAACAAACAAACAAAACACAAAAAGCCAGATGAATAACAAAAGGCAAAAGTGGAGCTGTCCCACCTCACTGCTGAGAGCACGCCCCAGGCTTGTCCTGCTGGGGGCGCTCCATCACGTCCTCATTCTTTTGCTCTATCGCCACCTACAGCAAAACAGGAGAGGGGCGTTAAGATGTAAAGACCGACTCTCCCCACCAGAGGGCAATCATTTCAAATGGGGGAAAGAAACTGTGGTTGAAACTGCAGGTAATTGGCCGCAAAGACATTCTAATACGTGTCCATTGCCAAAAAAGGATGTAGTCAATAGTAAGGGTGGGTTCTTTATGGATCAGTATAGTAAGGGTGTGTTAGTGTTGCGCTTTTATCTGTTATCAAGGAGAAAAAGGGAGGATTTGATCTGGGATTAGCACTCCAGTTTAAGATTCTTTATGGATACTGGTCCTGGGTGTGGTCATCTGTAGGCATTAATTCATAAAGGAATCCGAATTTTTACACTATATATAAGGGTGCCAATGTGCTATTGTTACCCTCCACCACGCTTCAAGAAAGAGTCTGTGGTGCATGTGGTTGACTTAGGAAGAACAAAAGCATGATCGGTGAGGTCACATACTCGCCCGTTGACACACCACACACACACACGCGCGCCACACCTCACCTTGGGCGACGACTTCCCATGAAGTCTAACTCAAGATTGAAAAAAGGGTGTCTCGCTCCCCTCTCCCGAGGGTGTAACAGGAGGACGCTCGCTCATCTATCCCTGCAAGTGTGTTAAAGAGGCCGATTCTCTCTGAAAGCCAGAGGAGGGGTCATGGGTGGGGGGGGGGGGTCTGTGGGAGTGATAGGCTGTTAGGGTTAACCCAAAGCCTAACCCTAACCCTTTTCTGCCTTTCAGTGATGCAGTCTGCTGCTGGTGTTTAGCAGGAAGTGAACCATCCCCTAAAGGCATGCTAATCACTCTTGTGCCCAAAATGCATCTTGTCCAAATGCTCACTCAAAGGGTGTTAATGTATACTGACAAACTGGTCACTACATTTGCTGGGTGATAACAGCAAAACACACATAGCTGGATTTATGTGTGTTTTGCTATTTGCTGTTTGCTGCACACACACACACACACACACCTGATAGGAATAGTGGGCTTTGTAAGTGATCCACTTCTTCAGCTCGGCCCTGTCTCGTACAGACAGCGAGCGGATGGTGGTCTTCGAGGCAGATGCGGCAGGCATGTCGAACTCCACCTCCACCGAGCACTGGAACTGGCGAGGCACCTCCCAGTCCGAGCCCAACTCCAAGCGGCAGAAGAAGGTGTGTGGCTGCCCCATTGCTGGAGAACACAGAACAAAACCCATCGGATGGTCACAAACATCCTACTCAGACACCAACAAAGAACAAAATTCTCTTGGATAGTAGAGAATAATAATAGATAATTCTCTCGCTGAGTGTAATACTGTGAAATAAGTGCAGTAAGTTATATATGAAGTATTATACTGCTCTTTGGCTAACATTTGTTCATTTTAAACGTGCTTCATGAATACATCTGACTTTCCTTCTTTAGCAAAGCAATAAAAGTCCCCCCTCATATCAAAAAGCCCAGTCTCTGGATGAGAGACTGCTTTGCTCCCCTGTAGTCCAGCACTGCACTGCTGCCAGCCAAGATTCAGCTCATTAAGTCATTACCAAGCCTTTTATGAGCTGAAGCGAGCGTGTTAGAGCAGGAGAAGCCCAAAGCGGCACTGCAGGACTCCTCATGAGAGCAGGACTGAGATCCTCATGTTAAAAGCAGTGGAAGAGGCTTCTAGAAGCGGCCGCTCCTGCTTAAAGAGCCCCTGACGCTGTTCCAGGCCTCCCCGTGACGTTACAGTACTGGGCCAGCTTCCCAGACACAGGCCAAGCTTGGTCCCAAGTCCAAAATGTGCTCTCATCGGGGACTCTACTGTGAAAAGGCCTTTTTCAGTCAGTCAAAGACTAGGATCTGTCTGCACATAAACTAATATTATTTATACATACATACATGCATACACACACACACAAAAAAAAAAGTAATACCCCTCTCTCTCTCTCTGGACATTATTTATAGACATGGATAAAATAAAATAACAACAGGAAATTACAATAAAACAATGAAAAAAAAAGGTTAAAGAAATGGCAAAAAAAAAGCAAAGTGAGAAAGCAGGATGGTGGCTCTAGTGATGGGGAGAGAGCTGGGCTCGCGTGTGTCGGGCTGATGTGTTTGTAGGGTGTGGGTTTTGCCGACGTGTGTTTGGATTGTGTGTTGGGCAGGTGTGTGTTTGGGTTTGTGCATGTTTGGCTAATGTGTGGAGGCTGTGTGTTGGTCGAGTGTGTGTTTGGAGGGTGTGCATTTGCCTGCTGATTAGCTGTTTGGGGAGTGTGTGTTGGATGGGTGTGTGTGTTTAGGGAAGTGTGTGTTTGGCTGATGTGTGTTTTTGCAGTTTTGAGTGTTTAGCTGATCTGTGTTTGGGGGGGTACGTGCGTTTGGCTGACGCGTGTTTTCCGGGTACGTGTGTGTGGCTGATGTGTGTTTTGGAGAGTTGGCCTGATGTGTGTTTGGGGCGGGGGGGCGGGGGGGTGTTTGTCTGATGTGCGCTGGACTACGGACGCGGTGAGCTGGACAGAAACACAAAGGAGTGGGAAAAAACCCAATGAGCTTGTGACCAAATGAATAATGGCAGCTGGGGCTTTGTCCAGCCATTCGGACGTGGAGAGGGAACCCTGCTGATGAACTACTGAAAGGCCTGCGACAGTGGCCACAGACACAAAATGCCAGTAAAGGCCTACCAAAAGCATATGCTATGAGCATAGAAAGGCTATATGATGTCTAGCTGGTAGTTTCCATGACAGTGCTCAAGCTTTGTGATTTAATACTGTCCCAAAAGGACAACCAATAAGACAAGTCCATGAACAGCAAGTCTTCATGGCTTTAAATCTCAGGTCAGTATATTAAAGATTTCAGTCAGCGGCATGTCAGTCACATATGTGATGGACTATAAATATTCCCAATCTAACTTTCTGACCAACACTATCTATCCATATTATAGAAGGTAAAACTGAAACATCTTCTAAAGGATAAGTGGGAACAAAACATCAGATAATTCCTGTAGGACATTTTCAGGTGGGTTTATAAAGGATGGGTAGATTAGCAAACACGTTCTGTGGACAAAGATTACGTCTGTTGCAAACTGCCAATTATTACTGGGCTAAGCCCAACTCTAACCTTTGATCAAAACATTACTTTGGACACACACACCAAAAACACAGAACCATGCAAAGATCTAGTAGGGCCAGCAAAACAGATGAATGAGGCATGTTGCGTTGCAACAACTGCGCCCAGAAGAACTCATGAGCCTGGCTGAGCCTGTGTTACAAGAAACTGCATGAAGTTTCAATGTGGCTTTCAGTCCAAAATGACAGTGGCACAAGATTTACGACGCCTTCATGGTCAACAGGTCACTGCATGACCACTCACTCTGTACAGTCACCCTGTACGAGATCCCTCCTATTAAAGACGTTCACATGTACCACTGCACTTGTGTTGCAGCAAATGCCTTGAAATAACGGTAAATAACACCATTTACCAAAGTGTTCTTTATTTGGGCACTTGCTTTACAAGCTGTAATTAATTTGTACACCAAGCAGAAGTGCTGCTGTACGTCCTGAGCTATTTTTACTTGTAAGGATTTCCACTTCTCCAATGCCTGAACATCAATGTCCTGTTCTGAAGAAATCGGCAGCAAGTAACAGCCCTTTGTCTTTTTGCACGCCAAGCCCACAGCAAGGTAGCTGTAGTCACACGTTAGCAAGCCCATGTAATAAAGACGTCGGGCCCTACCTGAGTTTTTGTCTGGCAGGCGGCTGATCCTCCACACCACGGACTTGAAGGCCTGCTCATATTTGGCGGTGCCCAGAGTTACCCTCATGGCGGGCTCGGAGCCCGAACTGCTGGCGGTGCCAAGGCTGGCTCCTTTATTAAAGCGCGCCTTCAGAGACTTCTCGCCCATCACGCTCTCGCGACGGAAGTTCTTGGCCCAGATCTTGGGGATGGGGTAGCGCACGGCCACGTTCTCGCACGGTATCAGCGTGAGGGGGTCTCGGTTGGACGAGAAGCCCGACGACATCACCAGCCAGGACTGGAGCTCCACCTCGGCGCCGCAGATGCCAACGACCGTTCTCAGGGCGAAGGGCAACGTCTTCTCCGCATACGCTGTCCGGAATCGCAGCAGCTCAAAGCGCTGCCCAGGCGGGGGGTCAAAGGTGATTGTCCTCGACTGCACAAACTCAGACGGGTCGACACACTCATGCAGTCGACAGTCTCGCAGGTGAATCCAGCGCGTGGTGGTGTTGGGAATTATGTCGTGCCGGGACACCACCTCTTTACCTTTGACCTGGACGTCATTGAGGCCGATGCAGCAGGACGGGGAACCTGTCAGGAAGGCGAGCACTTTCACTCGCGTCGTCACCAGCTGCTCGAGAATGCGACTGCCTCCTTTAGCCAAGACCCCGTCGAAGCTGTCGATCACCTCCACGTAAATCTCCTCCTCAGTGTAGGGCACAGGTGCGCCCAGGGAGCCCATGTGGACGGGCAGGGCTGCCAGCTTCTCCTGCAGCGCGTACCTGAAGCTCCGGAACTCCTGGTAGTCGACGGTGCCGAGCTTCACCAGCTGCTCTGTCACGGGCATGTGCACCACAGTCACCTTGGGCTGGATCTTGCGCTTCTCCCGGTACGCCACGTGCTCCAAGCTCAGCGTGTGCACGCGACCGCTCTCCTCGTAGCTCTGCAGCTTGTGCTCGGAGACCTCGAGCTGGCTGCTGAGCTGGAACGCCTTGAAGGGTTTCTCCAGGCCTCTCTCGTAGAACAGCTGCAGCTGGCCGCCAGCGCTCAGCCTGACGAAGATGGGTCCCCAGTGGCGCGAAGACATGATGTTCTTCTTCTCGGGGATGCGCAGCAGCAAGGCCCAGCCATCCTGCGAGGCCGCGTGCGGAGGCTCGTAGGGAGGGTCCGCCACCACGTCCCCTTCCGCCGAGTCGTCCGCCGAGTCGTCGGCCGAGTCGTCGGCCGAGGCAGCGCTGCCGCCCACATGGTCTGTATCAGAGATCCGCAGCTGTCTGAGATGATCCAGGCCCATGCCTGCGGAACCTGAGGGGGGACCGTCACTGGCAGGAGAGAAGGGCAGGATGAACTCCTGTTTGATATCAGCAGGCTGGGAATCACGGAGGGGGGAATTGAAGGAGAAGAAAGAGGAGCTCTCCCTCTCCGAGTCTTTGCTTCCGGATGACTTCCGCTCCGCCTTACTGAAGTAGGCACTAAAGGGGTTAATAGAGGAGGGCTGGATGTTGGAGAACTCCTTATCCAGGAAGGGATTCTTCTTGGTGTAAGGAGTGCCGCTGTTCAGTGCTGAACTGTGCAGGGCAAACACAGAGTCCGTTCCCTCTGCGGTTAAATCCAGGATGTGTCCGTCTGTCCTCTGGCTCTGGACGCAGGACACAATGAGGTTGCTGTTTGCATCTTGTAATGGGGAGTTGTTGAGGTTGTCGACCCTGATGTTGGATGGTTTTGCAGCATGCCGGTAGCCTGGCACCTCATCGTCATCATCAAAAGTTACCCAGTTGGCAAAGCGGCTAGAGCTGGCAAATGATTGGCCGTTTGTGTGTGGGTTGCCGGCTGTCCAGCTGACTGTGTCCATGTTCACGCCTTCGTCCTCTTCACAAACAGATGAATCTGTGAGATCAAAGGCAAACACATAAGCCCATCTTTCTGTTTTTACTTTATGAAATATCTATAGGGAAGCTTCTTATGTTCAGGTGTTCAGACTCATTTTACAATCAAACACAAAATAAGGTAACTGACAAATACTGCCGCCCTCCTACTGGTCTGAGTGTTCATTTGCTTCTCATAATTGGAACAGCTTTAAAGAGACAGTGGCTGGACTATCAAATATAGCTTCAAAAAGAAACAAAAGACATTTTCCCTTTTACTGTAAGGAATCGGACACCATTACAATGCATGTGTACACACGTACACACGCAAACACACACACACACAGACATTAACTATAGAGTAACACGTTATAAGAGGAAGATGGACACTTCTTTCAGTGCGAGTGAGCGTCTTCAGCAGAGAGGAGCTTTCTGCCTCTTCCCCATCAGAAGCATCAAAGCAGACAGAAGACATAACGTTAGCTAAAAGGCTCGAACACATTCAGCCAAAAAGGAGAGCATTACTCTGACACTTCCACAGTTTTTAACTTTTAACACAAATTAATGCACGTCTTTCTTGTCTCGCTCGACAAAAATGTAGCGTGACCCAAGATCAATTCTGCTGCCTTGGTTTGTAAATGTACCTCCAGCTCAAAGGAGTGCGCACGAATGCAGATTTTCTCCCCAGAAAGGAGGCCCCAGCCAGCACGAGTCCAGCTGGTTGCCGGGCTCTGTGATACCAAGCTTTCCCATTCCAGCGTTCTGAATGCATCTCTCTACAGCCAAGTGAGGTGAAAAAAAGAGGGAAAAAAAAAAAAAAAAAAAAAAAGCACACTTTACCTGTTGCTAGGCACCAGCATTCTGTACCTCAGATCCAGATCTGCCACCAATGCAACAAAGCTTTATGTGAATTTACTCTCACACACACACACACACACACACACACACACACACACACACACACACACACACACACACACACGCACGCACGCCAATTAACTCTTTAGTCCTTTTGCCATTACCTTTCTTGTTTGTTCCTCGCATGTGTGCATGTGAGTATGTCCGTGTGTGAGTACATATCGGCTTGAGTGGGCATGCCTGGTGACTTTAATCTTCGTCACACAGCGCGGCCGTGCCTTGCGTCGGACATTAACCCTCGCGGGATTTCCCAGCTTCAAAGTTTCGACCCAGGCTCTTATCAGTGAAAAGGGGAGGGGCTTAACAGATGAACCCAGAATGCCACTCAGTGAGGAGAATCGTGAAGAACTGCACAGAGAATTCTGCAGGAGTCCAACGCAAGTCCTTTCATGCTGCAACAAAAGCTGCAGCCACACTGCCGGAGGCTGAGCTCTGACGGTCGCGACGTTAGGGTTAATCCAGCTCCAAGAATGAGTTGCAGTGGAAGCGACGGAATTCTGCTTTTTCTTGCAATCCTGTTAAACTGTGTGCCGTGTTGCTCCAAGTCCTGGCAAACGGGCCATTGAACAGAGTGTCTTTACCACTCAGCTTTTCATCCCGAGACTAAGGCAACCCCGTAACTAAGCAATGGCTTCTCTTGGTATTTCTTATGACGGTAACAATGAACTACAATAAACCAGGCACAAAAAAACCCTAGGTACACGTACAGACAATGGATCTGTTACAAGTCATCAAAGAGAACATGTATCAACTCTCTGCCCCTCTACCCAAAATCCTCTGCCCAAACTCCAGTGCTAGCTTCAATAGCATTGAATTTAAAATGAATTCAATAAGTTTTCGGTCTCCGACTTCAGATAGTAACTTCCTCGGTCGGCACACAAAACACGATTCCCGCTGCCCAAGAAGAATAAAAAGAAACTAAAATTTATGAATAACTTCCCCTCTCCTCATGCACACTCAAGACAAAGGCTGAATCGCCGGTGAAACTAATAAGCTCCCTCTAAACAGATGAAACATCAATCCATGACCACTTTAGAATTTTTGAATTCCCACTGCACAGTGCCGGAGCTGGAGCGACTCACCGGTGCACGGGGGCTCCTGCCTAAGTGCAGCAGATAAGTCGTTCACTTGAAGAGCTCAGTCTCGCATTACAGGAGTTATGGCCACAAAGTCGCATGCATTGCTGAGCTCAGGCATGTAGATGCCTGTCTGTCTGACCCAACGCTTTCTCTCCCTCTCCAGAGAGATAGAGGTCTGACAGTCTGCTTTGCAACAGTTACCTGCTTGTGGGTGGGTTGCAGGTGTGAGGAGGAGCATCTACTGGAATGCACTGACTGCATAACGATGACTGCAAAGTATCTGTGCAACCCACAGAAAGGAATCCATCTACAGTGAAAGTACACAACCTTGACCTGACTCTTGATCTGTTGTTGTAGACACAGTGGAACCTGAGGACAAGCATACCCACATGCTGGTCTCTCTCTCTCTCTCTCTCTCTCTCTCTCTCTCTCTCTCTCTCTCTCTCTCTCTCTCTCTCTCTCTCTCTCTCTCTCTCTCTCTCTCTCTCTCTCTCTCTCTCTCTCTCTCTCTCTCTCTCTCTCTCTCTCTCTCTCTCTCTCTCTGTCTGTCTGTCTGTGTGCAGTACAAATTCTGTCATAACAGAAATAATGCTGAGCTGCTGGGAAATGCACCAAAGCAGAATCGGGGGGGCGGGGCAGCTCAGGGCAGAACCCCTGTAGCTCACCTGGTAAAGCCAGTAACACGAGGTGCTACCAACACCAAATTCATGGGTTCAATTCCCACGGAGATACATATTCATCATTCTGAATAAGAGCATCTGCTAAACACTGTAAGAAGGGAAGATACAACCGGAGACAAACCAGCTTAGTGTTCCTGAGGGGAAAGGGGCTTTTTTTTCCGGGAAAATAAATAAAAACCTGTTTAACTGGCTGAGAAGCTGCCCACACCCACACACACACTTACACTGGTGGGCCTTTTTCCACTTAAGTACTACGCATATAAGCCATTAAAAGGTCTGAAATAAACCTTAAGTCATGCCCAAATCCCACTGAGAGACAAATGTCGGTTTAGAACATTCCCATCAAATGCTACATGGAAGAATGATCGTAATAAAGATACACCTACCCTGCGTTGTAACCACTCACACTAGTCAGTAACAACAGATGGACAGCAGGTCTATCAGCTGGGGGTCTGTCCACCCCGAATCTCGGTCGCTTTCTCCCGATTGGTCTATATTCTTCCTCCCGAGCCCTGCATGGGGAGCATGCCTGCCCCTCGCTGTCCATGCCCACCCCTGGATCTGCAGCAGGTCTGGTTTAGGGGGCTCCGGAGGAAACGGAGGCGGGGCCAAACCGCTCCCTGCTCCCCATGAAAGACTGGGGCAGGTGGGGCTCGCTGGAGGAGGGTGCATTTACAGAGTTCAAGGGTCACAAGCAGAGAGGAAATATGCGACGCTAGCATGGATTTGCCTGATCGCTGATGACCGCCGATTAGTCGCGCACACGGAGCAAGGTACACAGGAGAAGAAGAGAGTTCTGGGAAGAGAGAAAACGTTTATTTGCAAGACTGCCTGTGGTTGTGTGTGTGTGTGTGTGTGTGTGTGTGTGTGTGTGTGTGTGTGTGTGTGTGTGTGTGTATGTATGTATGTGTGTGTGTGTGGTTCTGTCTGTGAGTGTGTATGTATGTGTGTGTGTGTGGTTGTGTGTGTGTATATGTGTATGTGTGTGTGTGTGTGTATATGGTTGTGTGTGTGTATATATATGTGTGTGTGTGTGTGTGTGTGTGTGTATGTGTATATGGTTGTGTGTGTGTATATATGTGTGTGTGTGTGTGTGTGTGTGTGTATGTATGTGTGTGTGTGTGTGTGTGGTTGTGTGTGTGTATATGTGTGTGTGTGTATGTGTATATGGTTGTGTGTGTGTGTGTGTGTGTGTATGTGTATATGGTTGTGTGTGTATATATATGTGTGTGTGTGTGTGTGTGTGTGTGTGTATGTGTATATGGTTGTGTGTGTGTGTGTGTGTGTGTGTGTGTGTATATGGTTGTGTGTGTGTATATATGTGTGTGCGTGTGTGTGTACGTGTATGTGTATATGGTTGTGTGTGTGTATATATGTGTGTGTGTGTGTGTGTGTGTGCGCGCGCGAGGGAGACAACAGCTGGAAGACTGCCTTTATCTTCCCCAAGCGGCACTTTGACGCAAAGCTGCCACAAAGACACACACACTCATACACACACACACATACACACACACACATACACACACACACATACACACACACACACACACACACATATACTACTTTGATCATGTTTGGAAAAAGGAAAAACACACACACATGCCGGGAATACACTGGAAGCATTTGGTGCTGCAAACATCTACACTGATATTTAAAATGCAAACACTGCACGAATGGGTAACATTTCATGGATACAGCTGAGCGCATAAACAGAGACAGTGATGGATGTTTAAGCTAATGAACTGTACATACAGGCTGAACATCAAACTAATCCCACTGACAATACACATCAAACAGGCATAAACGGTATCAGGTCCCAGGAGTCACGCAATACGGCCTTAAATGCAGAGGAGAATATATATATATATATATATATATATATATATATATATATATATATATATATATATATATATATATATATATTACTTGCTATGACCAGTACATTTATTTAATGCAGTATTAATTTTTCTCAAGGTCACCTTCCCATCCACTGCAAAATCTGCAGTGATATCTCAGCAGCTGAGCACTCCCTCTCAACCAGAGAAAGAGGAGCTGGCTGCATCTCAATAAATAAAACTCCTCACTCAAGTGTCAAATCGTCTCACTCGGCCTCGGTCTCCATAGAAACCCTGCTCTGAGAGAGCCATTGCTGGGTGGCTGAGGTGAGCGGTCCCGGCCGCTAACGTTTCTGCTGTGAATCATCTCCGCTAGCGAGCGAGATTTCTGCCTGCAGTCAGCGGCCCTGGCTTGCCCGGACCTCATTACTCAGGCGAAGAGAGCAGCGGCAGGAGGCCTGTCGGGGCCCCACCCAGCCCACACAGGCCGGCTCGTTTATCGTGACGCCATCAAACTGGCAGCGTGTCGTTCGCCCCCGCGCCGCCGTCCGCGAGGCCTGGGGGGGGATCGGAATGGTAGGACGGGCGATTTCATGACCTGATTCCCGGACGGTTTGCGGTGCGCTGCTGCGTGTCCCTGGAGTCGGTCTGCCTCATGGGCGCTACGTAAGGGAGCTTGGGGGGGGGGGGGGGTCACTGAGCAGCACAGAGCTCTCGGCCCCAGGGAGTGGCCCTCAGAGCTGTCTGAGTCACCGGGAGGAAGTGAGAACTTTGTTTCTGAATGCTCATTAAAGCAGGGCTGATAAAAGTCAACCTCT
The DNA here is from genome assembly GCF_041902795.1 of Electrophorus electricus. NCBI lineage: Eukaryota > Metazoa > Chordata > Actinopteri > Gymnotiformes > Gymnotidae > Electrophorus > Electrophorus electricus. The sequence continues at coordinate 17,709,441 of NC_137506.1, forward strand.
GCTTCTGCCAGAACCACTAATAGAGATATTACTTTTTCCAAAGGTGTTGACAAAGGGCGTTGTAAGCAAGAGGACGACGAACCACGCGAGTGTAAACATGTCGACCAATACCGTGAGTCTGTGTAAACATGTGGACCAATCGCGCGAGTCTGTGTGAACGCGTCAATGTGCTAATGTGGCAGGCCCGGAGGTATTTGACCAGTCCTGTATGTGTTTGGTGTGTGTGTGTGTGTGTGTGTGTGTCTGTGTCTGCATGCACATGTTACACCAGGGCCTCACTCACCAGGCGACTGTGGTCGGGACGTGGTCTGGCTGGGCGGTTCCTCCGTGTTCAGCGAGGGCAGGTCACAGGAGGAGGCGTCCTGGCTCAGGGAGCTCCTCCCCTCCGACTGCGTGCTCTCAGACGCAGGGGCGGCTCTCCAGAAGCTGGCCGTTGAGCACACACTGTGCCTGCTGCCTGGAGGACACAGGGGCAAGAGCTTTAGCCACAGTAATAAACACACGTGTACAGGTACAAATACACTCAAATGTGAGAGCACACGTGATCGGTATCAGAAACGTGACGTTAGTAGAAAGAGCTGCTACAAATAAAGTTTACACAAACGCATGCTTGCTCTGTATCTGGGAACTGGAAGTTACATAGGTCATAGAGTAAACAAACACACACACACACTAAAGTGGCGGGGGTGTATGTTTAGCAGATGTTATCATTGAATTACAATCACACTATCAGATATTCTCTGCCGGGGGTGAAGAGTGCTGTAGCAAACGGATCATAGATGGTACAGAGTGCAGGCCCATTACACAGTGCTGCAATCAATCAACTCAGTGCTGTTCTTAATTAGCACTGCAGTAAATACCAGCTGATAATTGAGAACAACGTTATACTACTAATGCCTAATACATCTAGAGTATATAGGAACCTACAGATAATCCATTCTCTATATTAAAAACATCATTATAAAACAAACAAACGCACACACGTGCGCACGCGCACCCTTGTGATTTTACATTTGTTTGGGCATTCCTGTGCAGTAAGTTACCATATCGATGGAGCCCTGTCTTTTAAATGTACTTCTGATCCAGAGACCCTCCACAACCCCCAGAGCTTGATTCCAGCAGGTATCCGAGTCTTCTGGGACATCAGTATCGTGAAGGTCAACACTGCCATAGTGATTTGCAAACAATATCTCCAGCAGCCCTGATAATGACTGTCGCCGGGTTTGCAAATGCAAGCACGGTTTCTGATTAATGCGACCCATCAGAGTGACCAATTAAAACACTGGACCAATCAAATCCATATAAGCACCTGAAAGGCTGGGAACAGTCAGTCATCTGTTATCTGTCTTGCATTACCACTTTGCATTAAAATGCCTCCCAAATCAGATTAGTCATTTCGCTAGAGCTTTCTAAACCGGCAAATTGTCAAACAGCTGTCTGGAGAGTTGAGCACATTCGCACCTCCCTGCCAGACAGTCTCCACCTGTCTCTGACCACAGTGAGCGACAGCGCAACAGATTTGTGTCAGATTTACTCTCTCTCAATGCATCAGTATGTGAGGGGGTCGCATTTTAATTTCATAGGCCATATTATATGAAAGAAAGAAAGAAAGAAAGAAAGAAAGAAAGAAAGAAAGAAAGAAAGAAAGAAAGAAAGAAAGTCATCCAACTTCTGAGTACACAGGACTGAATACAGCTAGCTAGCAGGTACACCTGACCACTCAGGCGTACAGCATCATATCAGTGCAAGTGCTGCATTAACAGGCTTCCACAAACGGGGCCCCACGTCTGCCACACAGAACCGCACACATGTATCAAGCACACCAATTATGTTGCACATACTAGGAGAGTCGAGCAGGGCTCAGAAACAGGGGGGAAGCCCTGCCAGTGTAATGTAGTTGTGAGCCTTCCCAAGCACCTTAGCTGTGGAGTGGAGAGTTCCAGACAGACCATTATCCCTTGCACAGCCCACTCTAATGGAATAATCACACCTAGCCTTCCATTTGCACCCAGCGCGCTCACACCATCCTCCAGTCGACAAAAGCGAGGCTGCGATTCATTGAAATCGCCATGGCAACACAGCGTCTCCGGCATCCGGCGCTTAAGCGGTTCGCCGGCGCCGCGGGAAATGCTAGCGAGTTCAACGTCTCGCTGCTGCCACAGCGACCGATATTTTCACCTCTCAAAAGGCGGCGCCGAGCCGCGTCCAGTCGCGGCTCGAAGGTCCAGCGGCCCCAGCGGGCGGAAAAGAGTGACAGCTATGTTGCCGCTCCTCTCCGAGCGAGTACGTGCCCTTTAAAGTCCCAGGCATCAGAGCCACGGTGATGAGGCAGCCGAGGACTCCGGCACACCCAGGCTGGCCCCGGGCCCCGGGCTCGTCTGAAGAGGCCTGCTGCTGCCTCGCCCTCCCTGCAGACACACTCCGAGCGAGCAGAGGCAGGGCGGGGAAGCTCGGCGTGGCGCTAATTAGAAGGGCTTGGCCAGTCGAGTGCGGCTCAAGAGGGATTTGCAGTGAAGCGGTTCCTGGCAATGCACCATGGTATCATCTGACAGAGCACAGGCTGTGTGTGTGTGTGTGTGGGGGGGGGGGGGGGATCTGAGGCAGGGGAGAGGCAGGAAAGAAGGACAAACACACAGAGACGGCTGTGGTAGCAACGCACACACCGGCTTTCAACGTTGTTTTAATCGCTACGGAAATAGTGCACAACAGTGAACGAGGTGAGCTTAAATGCCATCTTTCGCCGCAAAGCACAGGCCTGGAGCGGTTCGGGGGGGGGGGGGGGCTACCTTTCGGCTGCGAAAAAGGGGGAGAGGGGGACCAGGGCTTATCGTCAAACTGCACCCAGCCGCTCCTCGGCTGTGCGGCCACTGGGTGGGTCTCCGCCCTGGAGAAGGAGGTGTCTGCTGCAGTTGGGGCGGAACCGGCTAACCGCATGCCGCTGTGCTCGTCTGGGGAGCAGGAAGAAAATGCACACACACACACAAACACACACACACACACACACACACACACACACAAACACACACACAGTTTGGTGTTATATCTAGCGGAGAGCATGAAGCCGTTCCCATACAGCCTTTATCCCCATGGCCGGGGGCAGTAAGCTCCAAGCACAAGAATCTCACAGCAAGCTGTCAGCACAAGGCAGAGGCGATGCTCCGTCTAATTTGAAATATTATATATATAAATAAAACCCAGAAAATGTAATATTGAAAATTAAAAATTGGCCTAAACCAGCATATTACAGTAACAAAATTACCACCTTTTGCAATAATTTCTTTATTTAATTGTCAGGTCAGTCTCTTTGCTTTCTTCATGGGGAAGAAATCTTAAAAGCAGGACTCAAAAGAGGAACCCATCCTCCTCTGGGCATCAGCAATTTCTATGACCACAGATGAAATGTGCATTTCCCAAAACAAGTGGTCTTGGGCAAGCTTAAGGAGGAGCACAGCTGCAAGGGGAGTTTGCTCCAAGAAAATCCGTCTGCAGTGTGATACGCCCGACCTCCACAGAGACGTGAACCGCACTTCACTAAAAAACTAGACTCTACAAGCTTAAGATCCAGCTGAAGGTTCAAAGGGAAGAGGTTAGGTGAGTTATCTTTGCCTGTGGGGGAGACGAGGGGCCGGCGCAAATGTCCCTGCTTGCTGGAGCAGGAGCAGGGATGTGTACCTGCCGGCCGGGGCACGTCGGCCAAGTCCGCCCAGTCGGGCCGCGTACAGGTGCCTGTGCCGCTGGCCACGGTCGCCATGGTGCCCGCTGGCACACGCCCGCCTCCTCAGTCGGTCAGGATCACAGCAAGCGAGCGCGGAGGATCTGAAAGAAAGACAAAAAGGAAAGCGAGCTGAAGACGATCGGGGGGGGAGCGGCGCCTTGGCTATGGGCTTGCGAGTTCTGCTGAAATACGCGATGAGTAAGCTACAGCAGCCTTCGATGGACGTGGCACCGCAGACAGCTGCTCGGAGAACCTCGAGAAGGGCTGTCGTCTTACTGCAAAGAAAGTCCCGACGTGACAGCCAAGAGCGAGAGGATTTTCGGCTGGTAGAGACAGCAGCCACCGCATGGGAGCCTCGTAGACTCCAGAGAGCATGTCCAGGCGTGCCACATTACACAGCAGAAACAGTCAGGAAACCCACTGAAAACCACAGGAAGGGCTTCACATCGCCTTATGCATGCCTACAGACACGACGCCATTCGGCTCACGGGTTACACGTGCCCTGCAGCTAGCAGAGTTTCAAGCTTATGAAAACTGAAATAAAAAGGATGTAGGCTATACATTATGTAAAGAACATTGTCTTGCAGTTTAGGTCTAATGCATCCGGTTGGTCTCCAGTGAAAACCACTATCAGGATTTGGCAAGAACCAGAATAAGTCTCCGTCTCTAGGCAACCAAGGCTCTACAAAAGGGAAACAAAGAGAATAAACATTCTGACAGGCGTGATAACCACTTCTCCATGTCACAGGAAAGTGAGAAAAGCCAGCTGTTTTCTCAGCAAAAACTGGGATTCTACAGGAAACACACTGGGTGCTCTGGGACATGCTGCAGTCCAGACACACGAGTCCCCGGCACAAACCCCAACCCTCCCTGCCAACAAACCACGCCCCTGCCCCTCCCCCCGTACAAACCCCTCCCCCTCTCCCCTGTGGATTTGTCTCTAAGAAACACTTTACACCCAGTATTTGTTGACCAGGGCTTCGTCCGCTGTATAGACCCACGCAGAAACCAAAGCCAAAGTTACTCCATGGTGCTAAATAACTGTTCTATCATTTAAAACATTAAAAAATTAAAAACATTAACTTAAAACACATAAATAAATAAACACATAAATAACTTTTTAAATGTCTTTTAAATCTGCTGAGACGACAGGTCCTGTGTTATCCTGTGACAGCCTCTCCTGCATTGGTCGCAGGGTCGGGACAGGCCAAAGAGCACAGCTCACGGCCATGCCCACGCACTGTTCCAGCTTCCCCAGACTTTCCTGCAGCCGGCACGCACACGGGCTTGTGCCTGGGAACAGCCATGACATCATCAGTCAGACTGATACTAGTTTTGTTTTTTTTCCTTCATACAGTGCAACGCGTTCCTGTTCCCACCCCTGACTTACTCCAAACCAAACATTCTTCTCTCTGAAGAATCTGGTGCAAAACAAGCAAGACACGCACACTTATTCTTCATATGACGGCCTTATCTTTAGCCTAAACACCGCTGTTTTGAACTGGCTGGCACATACTGGTGAAACTTGAGCTTCACACACATCATCTTGACACTCATCACTCAATAAGTGAGTTAGAGTGCATCTTGGCCCAGTTCTACTCATGAACCGTGACCTCCTGACCTCTCTGAAAACACCCCCGCTGTACAGCAAGTGCACAATCTACCATACAGTTTCACCCTAGCAGCAAGTGTGTGTGTGTGTGTGTGTGTGTGTGTGTGTGTGTGAGTGAGAGAGAGTGTGAGTGTGTGAGAGAGAGATGGCAAGATAAGAAAAAAAGAAATTCAGAGCTAACCAAATATGTGAGAGCATAACGTGGCCTGGCCTGGCAGACTTTATGACAGACGACTGTAGCAGATGAAAGAGATTTCCTCACTGACAGCACCAGCTGCTACGTTTGCCCTCCGGTGGTCTATGTTGCTGAATAAAGATTAGCCACGGTGACCTCCCCTTGGACGGCGTAGCTCTGTGCCCTCATACACACACTCACACACACTCTCTCTCTCTCTCACACACACACACACACTCTCTCTCTCTCTCTCTCACACACACACACACACACACACACAATGCTGAGAGCACGCTTCCCCTCACAGCATTGTTTGGGAAGAGCCATTACAGTGTTCAGTAGCAACCTTTCTCTGTGCCAGCCCACTGTCGGCATGGGGCCGCATCCACTCCGTGTCCTCCGCGTGTGTGTAAAAGCAAAACAGAAGAGACCTGCGTTTTAGGCCAGAGGGCTTCCAGTTAGCATCCCACCCTCTGCACTTGTCTCAGCCACAAATATGCCATGTCAAAAAAATAAACCTCTGGTACATGCCTCTCAGTCTGCAGAGCACAAACCGCAGGATTTGACTCGTGACTCAAACGTACTAAATTTAAACAGACATTTTCAGTCTATGCAACCGACTAGTCCTCAAGAGTTCCAGGGGAACAAAATCAGGATATATCAACAGTGTAACGGATATAAGCATTCCAGAGAGGGGTAGATGACCTTCAGGAAAGGAATGCATTACTGATCCCATACGGATTGAAGTCTATTACACTTTCATAACACTATGAGAACATATTATTACAGAACACCACTGGCATTTTGTTTTCCTCTCATACACAGCCATACAGCGGGGGGGGGGGGGGGAAAGAGAGAGAGAGAGAGAGAGAGAGAGAGAGAGAATACAGATTCGATCATAATAATAAATGTAATACTATCACGACATGGCGTGATAAATCTACAAACCCAAACAAGCTGCCGACGGGTTCTACCCGAGCAAATGTAACAACGTTTTTCACAACGCGACAATAAAACGACTTACAAACAACCAGTAAGTAACCGCTGTGTTGTGCATATAAACCCAGCCCTTTTATACTCACTGAGCCACAGTGTGTTAGTGTAACGATGTGTGTCAACACGCCGTGCGGCACCTGATAAACGCGAGTAAAACAGCGCCAGCGTGCGCCTCTGCAACAACCTGTTGACTCAACTCAGCGCACCATTACTGCGCACAACGTGGGACCCTGCGTTACAGTTTAAAGTTGTAAAGCGAGCGATCAAGCTAAAAAAAACCCACATTTTTCGGTATACACGCCGATGTGTATAGCAGATATCACGCCTGATGGTTTTAAAAACTCCGACTTACTTACAGCGCGCTCAGCTTGCGCCTCTCCTGGTAAAGCTGCACCGGCGCACCGCCTTGCCGCCACCTGATTGGATGTCCGTTGAAGCGCCGTCATATGATTGGATGTCCGCGGAAGCGCCGTCCCTCGTCCCCAAACCCGCAGACCTGCTGGGACGGTGCGTCCGGGGAAAAAAAGTTCTCTTGTTGACTGTTTTTGTTTCTTTAGGGAAAAAAAATGCATTTGTTACCTGATTCACGCAAACGTTTGTATTAAAAAACAAAACAAAACAAAAACTCCGCAGACGCAGTGATGTCGCTCATCAGCAGCGGACATCCCACACGTTTGCTGGGACGCTGGCAGAGACGCTTGCTGACTGTTTCTGTTTGCGCGGGCACTGTTGTTCCATGTATGTATGCCATCTATTGGATCCGATTGTCATTGCACCCTGAGAAACTGGACTGAAGAACCTCATCGTTATGGCCGAGTGGAGCGTGCTATTGGATTACGCCCGCAACAGAAACTCCAAAGGTAAATATTTTGAAGGCAACAATGCGGGAGTACAAACGTCACCTGAGAGAATAACCATTTATTTCCCAGCTGTAAATGAAACGGGCCGAGTTATGTTTATATCTGTCCATAAGGTGGCGACATAGTTCTTAAAACCAAATCTACCTGTAAAATCTGGCCAGTAAAACAGGCTGCAGCGTACTAAAGACGCTTTTGAGTCTCGGTTGCTCACAAACGTTCGACTTATGGAAGGCCAAAAGTGGGGGAAATCACCTGCATGTAGGAGTATAATGCGTTGGAAGAAGTGACTGGGACACTGGAATCGGACACATTCAGAAGCGAAATGGCTTGATGCTTTTGAAGCTTCTGACACCCAGTTCTACACCGACTTCACAAAATGCTTAGAAGACAAGCTTCACAAATATTCTCCTCGCAAAACACTTAAAAACGTGTGAACATCTCAGATCTGCAACTCGTACTTTCTTTTGCACATATGTTTGCTGCTTAAAAAAGGGTGAATTACATGCAGCTCTATAGCCTATTTTACAGGTCTAGCATGAGAGAGCTGAAGTCATTGCTAGGCAGTTAATCACAGCCAATGACAGAAGATAAAAGGCTACATAAAACACTTCAGCTCAGCAGGTCTTTTTTTCTTCATGGTTGTCATTACATATCAGTTTGCATTGCACGGAAAAGAGTCGATATGCATATGAACAGGGCTGGTTCAAACTTTGCAGGGGCCCCCATGGTTTGAGTTGGGGCCTCCCAATGACAATGACTGAGGCACCCAGACTTACACAGTGTTAACTGTTTAAAGATAAGAGTGGGCATTAGTCATGAAACTAGGCCCGATAGGCTAAATGCCTTGCAGTCAGCTTTTCCATCTCGTCTCATTCTGGCTCCGGGACGTGAAGTTACCATGGTGCTTCAGTGTGGTTTGCTGTTGAGGAGCAGATGAAAAGGGACTGAGGAATTTCACACACCCCCCCCCCCCAAAAAAAACAAAAAAACAAAACATGGTGGTATCATCCAGCTCCCCCAGCACGCAGTCCAGAATGGTGAGGACGTACCAACTTGCCTCTACACTAGTCAAGATATCATTTAATTGTGAATTATTCAATAACTCACAGTTAAGGATATTTTTAGTTCTTTATTCAGTTGCGTATTTCAATTGTTGTATTTCAAGAAGCCCTTGTACACACCGGGAAATCATTAAATCTGTCAACACCATCAGTCAAATCCGGCAGAAGTACCTAATGTCTTTGCGACATGTAGCATATGTCACGAGGAGGAAAGATGTTTGGCATAAGGAAACACATTCCCAGACTGGTTACCAACTTTCTGGCCACCTGATGGAGTGAGGGTTGAGAACGGATGGCCACGCAGCATGGAATGTTAGCTAATCATCTTCTGACCATTTTGCTTTCTGTCATCATCCTGTCTTATGGCCCTCCATAAACCTATTCATGCTCAGAATTACCTTGAAGGCACAGAAAATAATGATATTGGCACTCACATCAACCTTACATGCAATGACTCAAAATCTCCATTTTTTTCATATTAATACCCGCTATATGCCCCAAACCGACTGACCTGCAGTTAGAACGTCAACTAAAAGAGGGTACGCACATCACAGGAAACATGAATGACTCCAGGTTTGCTTAGGCAGCCTTAACAGGGTCACTATTATTAGTCTACTGTGTAATTAGAGGTAGTGAAGATGTGGTAGAAGGAAGCTTCAGCTGTCGAGTAAGAGAAGCCAGTAGATGTACCAGATTGGAACAGGGATATTTTTTATGTGGATAGTTGTGCTCTTTTTCACGCCATGTTTAGAAAGGGAAAAAATTGACCACGCTGAGCTCTTGGGCTTTCCATATCTTCCCTGCGTCAACACAGTACGTTTATTATTTTTTTTCGAACATCATCCTCTTCTTAGTCTTTAGTCTGATTTATTTAAATGCTGATTTATTGCCAGTTGTGAAAACAACTGTATAAATTTCATATTCTGAGTATGTCCTCAGCTACAAGCAGGTACCACTCTTTACTGAAATTACAGAAAACGTTATAAAGGGTTTGTCTTAACTGAAGTGCAGGAGCTCTTTATATTTAGAAGTGTGTAGTTCCCTGTGTGGCAGGCAGTCCTTTTGTCTACAGGAAGTGCAATTAGGAAACCACATGGCTAATTCTTCAAGTTTGGGCAAGTGTCTTTGTCAAATCTAAACTCTTTCATAAGCTTTAAAAAAAAACAACAAAAAAAAAAACCGTTGGACTCAGGGCCCTGTCTGAGAGCTAAACATAGCAGCCTGTGTGAGAGCTACTGCTGCAGTCAGCTGTTTTTTAGATTAAAGTAGGAGATTGTCTGTGCAGGACTATACTGAAGCGTTCTGCGATGCCTGTCTGTCGTACCTTTTGGGTGTATCGCGTAGAGGAGACCCCCTTTATTGTGCTTTTTGAGTAATTTAATGTAACGACTCACTGTCTAGCCCATGACATTCTGTGTTAGCACGTTGCATAACAGCCAGTGACGCCTGCACTGTCATGCTGTTGCTAGGGACAGCAGGCGTCTGCCCCCCCCCCCCATTTAGAACAGCTGCCTCAGAAATCCCACAGCTCCAGCATCTCAGCATATAGCATTCAGCTTCAAAGTCAAACTGTCGCCGTTGCGCCGCTGCTTGTCAGTTACAGAAGAGCTCTACTACCCCCATGTGCACCCAAACCCTCATGTGTTCCACCATTTTTCAAGTTGTTCCCAGAGTTCAGGTATGAGGAATGTGTTTCTGCTACATGGCTGAATACAGATGGAAGACTTTTAAGGAGGCACAGGCTTCCTCTGAGCAGATATGTGTAGCACGTCGGGAGTTAAGGTTAGAAGGAGGAGGCTTTCTCTCATCCCCTGTCCCTCATCCATCCCACATGGCCATAATTTATCCCCCTGGTTAACCTACTTTAATGGCAACTGAAATGCCCAAGGCATTCCTTGTTGCTCTCTGTCTAACTGGCTTTCTCTTTCACTCACTGTCACTATGTCTCTCTCTCTCTCTCTCTCTCCCACACTCCTTCTTCCTGTCTCAGGCCCCGCGTCAGCAGTGGAACCTCCCAGCAAATTCCACAGCAAGTCGTAAGGCGCCCCTGCATGCATTTGTATTAGAAACGCACACCGTCACATCCGCAGTGGGCAAAAACAGTCACTTAATCCCCGGCGTGTGACACGCTGCGATTTGTCTCTGATCTTTAATTTCGGAATCAGTCTAATAAATCTCATCCGTACTTCTAATCCGGCGCAGTTCGCTCAGACACCCAATGTTATAAAAGTGTAATGAATACGGCTGGCCACAGAGAGCAAGTAAATCTGTCCAGTTAAATTAGACTGCACCCGTAGGTCGGCATCTTTCAGCGGGCCCGAATGGATCCGTCAAACGGGCGGAGTTCATCACGGTGTCCCGAACTGCCGTGGCTTACCATTGGCAGCGCAGGGAGACACATTAGGACGCGTTTTAATAAGTCCTCGATTACGCCAAAGCAAATCAGCGTGAGTTGGTTTTGACGGGAAATGGCCCGACTGTACGCAGAATGGACTAATAGGCTCAGTTTGATTGCTGTTCCGCGCAGAGGACGATCAATATTGCAAAGTGTTTACCCACCGGCCTGTGCTCTTCCTCGCCTCGTCCTGGCATTGCAATCACAGGTTTCACGCTCCTCGTCCAATATGGGTAACTTCCTGTCGGAGCAGGTGGTTGAATACATAACAGCACTGGATAGGAGTTACGCAATTCTGTGATATTGGAGATTTGGCACCGAACTCGGATCACGCCCAGTGATTGGCACTGGAATTGTATCGCACCCACATCTTGTGTTTGCATCTCAAACTTCGACCAATCCCTGTTTATGTAAACAGTTTATGTGTTAGTAACCAACCACTCTTCGTCTACAAAAGGGAAAAATCAGCATGAATGGAGCCCCCTTGACGTTGTTCGGGTCCCTGGTTTAGCCGTTCACATTCTGGCACGTTTGTGAGCAGAGAGGGGAACGGAGGTCCAGCGGACAAGCAGGACCAGAGGATGGTGCTGCTCACTGGTTCTGAGAGGGAGGGGTGGAGAGTCCAAGCCTGGCTCGCTCTCTCTGTTCTGTCCTCCACTCTGCTGGGCCCAGTTCCCCCCCTCAGGTGCTTTAGGTAGACTCCTAATGAAAGATCAAGGGCATTAGCCACACGACAGGCAAAGATGGGGTACCTGCAGTTAGCAGCACGGTTACAGAACATTAATTTCACTGCAGACTCATTTGTAAGTGCAGAGAGGGACAGACAGAGAGAGAGAGAGAGAGAGAGAACGTGACCTAGGCCCAGTGAAGGGCTCTCACCCAAATGCAGAGTGCATAGTGGCTGGTGTAGAGCCTTAGTCTTAGCTGGGAGAGGCAGAGCAACGGGAGGGTTCAGGCTGGCATTTCCACTTGCTTTGTCAGCACAGCCTGCATGGAAAATGTCAAATTCATTACCTGCCTTCTCTCTCTCTCTCTAATACAGATGTACTGAGCATGATTCACACCTCTGCTTCCACTTCCCATTGTGTTCCGAGTGGGAAAGGAAAACTTGAGCAAATAACTCAGTCAGCAGTTGTTTGCCGCGAACGGGGACGGTCAGGTTTACACTGCGGGTATTGTTTCGGGGTGGGCTCAGGGCGGGCGGAGAACACTGCTTAAGCGGGTTGGGGACTTGCCACTCGAGACGGCAGCGTGTTTGATGGAGTCCCTGCCATGCTGGGACCCCAGGGGGAGGAGGAATACATGGCTTGAGCGCACCCCCCCCCCCCCCCCCCGCCCCGTCCCCAAGCATTTCAACGAGGGCCGACACTTCGAAGACTCTCATTCTCTCAAATCCCCAACCTATGCCCCTATGCAAATCAGCCAGATTAGGGCCAGACATAGAGACTTGCAAATGTATTCAAGTGTTGGACCCTTAATGCCAGAGATCTGGTGTAATACTCTCATATTTGTGTCGGACTTACAAGAACCAGGGGACGAATTAAAGGCACCGTGCGGCAGATCTGGATGGCCGTAAGATCACATGCTCCTTTGGGTTGCCGAGAAAAACCCCCGTTTCCTGCTACCTAGGAAACTGGAATAAACAAGACACTAATTACAGGAGAGCCTTACTGCTGTCTGGGGGGACCTCCTGATCCTTCTTCCACCCAAACACTGACACTGCCAGTGGGGAAATTTGGGGGAAAACAGGCTGAAGGCTTTCACTCTGATCATAGCAGTTAACACAGAGGGAAAATATGGCTATTCTGTGTCAGGTATAGGGAATAAAAAGTTCAGGGTGTGCTGGTATGAGAGCCACCTTTTTGTTTCCTTGGCAACGAAAACATGCTATATGTCTTTTGTAGCCGTGTTCTGGCACCGTGTGCCGATCCCCTTGGGAGGCTCAAAAGAAAACATTTACGAAAGAGGCTTTTTACTGCTGTGGTGATATTTGCAGTAAATATGTGCCAAGGTCAACATCATGGGAAATTTCATCCTTCCAGAAAAAAAAAAAAAATTCCCAAATTTTTCTTAATGTCACATGTTTATTTGTTTTGAAAATTTAACAAAGAAACCAGGCATTCGCTATAGCAGGTCTCTGACCTGTAAACAAGCCCTGCGAAGCAGAACTGTGCCACTCCACATCTGGCAACATGCATCCTGCACATTTCAGTATTTCTTTTCCTGCAGTTGCATAGCAACCTAGTCGAGCATGGATGTTGTGACACTGTACACGGAGGTAGTTGTGTATAATTTCCAGGCGCTCCCTCTTTAATTAGGAATGGGCCTCCATCTTCACACGAGGCCTTTCGGATGGTGGTCCATGAATTATACAGCAAGTGTAAACCAGGGCTACCTGTCTGTCACAGCACCGCTACACTTCCACACCAAACGTGTTTAACACCGGAACGTGACGGGGATTGTGAATGCGGCTCATTCCCACTCGGATAACTGAGGATGGATTTGTGTTTACACTTTAAGATGGTGACATACTGATGGATCCCGATGGACATTCCGTTTGATAAAATGTCAATTTATGCAGCTTATACTCATCAAAATAGCAAATGGATCACATAAAGCAGTCACGGCCGGATTTATCCGGCCCAAGATTCTTCTGTTGACACATCACGGTTGTAGTAAGATGTTGAAATGTGTTAAACAGACTGGAAGGATGCGCAAGATGTTCACAGAGGTGTGTGGTGGTCCACGTCGCTCTGCTCTGATGTCACAAGCCAGGCACGAGTGGTGGCACCCTGCAGATGACATGACCATCTCCTCTTCATCCCGCTCAGCTCCTCTTACTCACGCACAGTTGTGTGCATCTCCTCTGCTGTGTCAGCAACATCACAGCAAGAAACTGAAGCAAGCAGCCTGTAAAAAGATTTCCGAAGTCTGGTGCAATTTGTGAATTAAATATTTGCATCCTCTGATGCAAAATAACTGTCATATTAATTCTATTACATATTTAAAACACTAATTCAAAGCGCAAGTTTTATTCACACAAGTCAAAGGTCATCTTCGCAACTCTTTTTTTTTATTGCAACTGGAAGACAATACAGCACAGAAACTTGATGGAAGGTTGGATAAACAAACCCAAAAAAGAAAAAAAACTTTTTTCATAGTAATGAAGTGAAGTAGTAGTGAAGTGATATTTACATATTGATGAAATTGTCTTTGGCAATATGATTACACGTTAAAAGAAACACAGAGGGCGAGTGCGCCTCCATATCGACACGCTAGTTAGGTGCACATGCCATCAGACCTCTAAGTTTATAACAAACCAAATGTACTTCTTTACTGTCTCCTTTAAAATAATTTAATGGTTGCCAAAATTATTGTTAAAATGGCAGTTAACAGGAACCTTCCGAACAAAAACAATGGCAAAAAAAAAACAAACAAACAACAAACCCACAGCAAAACAAGAAGACCATTTATTGACCTTTATTTGACTGGCTTGGGTTAATGCTGTCTCAAGTGCTTCCACTCACCTCTTCATCCTTTCCCAGCCTGTTCCTGCTGAAGAGAACCGAAAGGAAAAGTTACGTAGTGAGTATCGCCTTCTTTTACTTCTCACGAGGAGTGGATGCGCGAGCCATCGCCTTTCCTGCTACTGGTTCTCCTCCGTTTTTGACAATGGAGGAATGGAAAAACCGGGAAGTGTGCGTCCGACGCAGGCTCTCTGGATCGCCTCACAGTTCTGTTCTCAGTAAGAAGGTTCATAGTGGTGGGTGAGGATGTGGAGATGAATTTCATATACATGTATGATCAGAGCGGGCATGCCAACCAGAGAGGTCACAACAATACGCACTAATGGTCCAGATGACGTTCAACACGCTATAGACATCTGAATAGAAATGGTCACCATGGAAGAAAAAGACTGCATGATATGGAAAACACCTTAATGAGCAATTTACAGCAAATAATGTGATATCGATATGATTAAGATGTAGTATTATACATGGGTAATTGTCAGAAATGCTACAACTCACTGACAAGTTTGTCTCACGTAGTATTATCAAGTATGTGTTGGCCATTTTGCTGTATATAAAGTTATTACAGGCTTTGGCACTGAACTTTAAAAATCAAACTTATATTAAAAGGTAAGAACATTACCTAAGGTAAAATTATTAAAAGTGCAATCCGGTGGAATTTAGTAAAATATATGCAGTAGCGTAGATCATGCTCTGGTGTTCCCTACTTTAACATTTTTTTCATTTGATTTTATTGGGTGTGTGTGTGTGTGTGTGTGTGTGTGTGTCTTAATACTGATAATTCACCTGAACTGTGCTACAATGCAATGAGTGTGTATCATTGTGTGGTTTGGACTGAAGTCCTGTGCTTCATATATGGAAGACACCCCTCCCCCCCAAAAAAAACCCATTGGCACGGAAATGTGGAGCACGACATGGGCGAAACGCAGGCACAAAGTCAGGGGGAGGAGCCGGGGGCGGAGTCGGGGGAGGAGCTGTAGGAGGAGCCGAGGAGCGACACTCACTACCAACTTCTCCTTACTGACACGAACATCGACTGAGCTGAGCTCACAAACACTGGAGCAGTACTGATCAGGGGGGCGGAGCAGGAGGGCGGAGCAGGGGGGCGGAGCAAGCCTGCTCGTGTGGGTGCAGGCCTGTCACTGCCTGCCCTGCTCAGAAGGTGAAGCCCCCATATTGCACAGAGTGTTGCCCAACAGTCAGTTTGTCCCTGAAGAAGGTTATTCTTTAAATGCCTGCTTCAAAACAAGTGCGATGACGATGGCCAATCAAATTAAGACAAAACAACAAAGGTGACTCTTGGCCTATGGGCATAGAAATTAGAGGCGGTGCCTTTGTTCCCTAGGATCTATATTTATATGAAAATAATTCATGCTCCATGCTAAATACATTATTTACCTTACATGAACTTTTGAATTAAAAAAAAAAAAAGTTTTTCTTTTTCTTTACAGAACCCATGCAACACGATTTGGAAAATCCTGCTGGCTACATTGCTTAAATTAGAAAGTAAAAGGTCTAGTGTAACTTTTATACAGTGTTATCCTGACTGGATGAAATTGCTTATTACATCATGAGGGTTAGAAAAAAACCTCAAAATTAAGAATGCAAACAAATCAACCAAAACAGAACAAAACAGAAATTCCACAAAACAATTCCACAGTCATTTCATTATTTTGTTTATCACTAAAATACAACTGGCAGGTTTTGTAGCATCTCTCTCAGTTTCAGGATACGTTTTTTAGGCCGTCGGATTTGTCGCGCCACAAACACAAATATCACTGTTTCGTTTACTTCATTAGAATAATATCACTTGTTTTGATTGCTTCGGGAAGAACACGGCCAGCTCTAAGGAATACATACGGCACGTATTCGTTCAGGGAGCATGGCTTTCACCAGCTACGACAATCCAACCAGAGGGGCGGCGCTGAAGGCCGTGAGCGTTCTCCCCTCCGTAGAGCTGTGCTGTCGGGCCGGGCCGGGCCGGGCCGCTGAACTGGACGGGGCGGGGCGGGGAGGGCTCATGAAGCCACCCGACAACGGGAGCATCTTTGGCTCCGCCCTGCCCCGTGCCGGCCAAAGGCGTCCCCTACACTATCCCCCACCACCACGCCGCGAGTGGACGTGTGTTTGTTGGTGATTTACTAACAGTGTCATTTCCTGTCATCTCTCTAAGCATGTCGGTTAACGCACAAGTGTGGGAAGGGGGCGCGGTTTCAGGTTATGTATATCACTTTTAGGTTAATATTAGCCAAATAAAACCCGTTACTGAATTAGCTAAATATCTTAAAAAGGTTTTTTTTGCTATGGCTTTAATCTCCTTTGAAAAAAAAGAAAATAAAGAACCCTCAATAACAAGACCTATAACGATAGGAAAACAAAGTGATTGTTGATATTGCCACAAATCAGTAGAATTCACCTGATGTCCTGGAAAAAAATAGTAAATTCTATTAAAAGTGATGTTTTTTTTTCCTTACTCATAACACAGTCAATTACTTTTCATTGACTCTTTTTGCTCTTTCTGGCCCTTGGCCGTCCGGTTGGTGATATTGTTCAAACAGGCCCTGACGCCGGCCAGGTGGAGCAGGGAGCCCGCCGCCTCCTTCATTTCCTCGTCGTCGCTTTCCGGAGGCTTCTCCGTACGCCTCTTTTTCAAGGGCAGCGTGTCACTGGCCACTCTCTGTTTGGCCTTGGCCAAGTGTTGCCGTTTCTTGTGCTGAGCCAGCGCCAGCGCGTCCACCGGCCACTCCTTGGGCTCCTTCTTGATCTTGCTCTTCTCCGCCTCCTCCGCGTCGCTGCCGGTCTCGTTGCTGTGGAAGCCTGCCTGGCCGTAGGCGTCGGGGCTCGGCTCCCCGGGTGCCGAGCTGGAAGATTTGGCGAAGCTGTAGTTGTGGTCCTCCTTGGGGTCGCTGCTGACCAGCGGTGAGTCGCAGGACGGCTCGCTGTCGGTGCGTATCCTGCAGCCAGCCAGGACTGACCTAGTCAAACGGCGGAAGGATAGGCCACTTGGTTAGCCATGCTTTTTTTTTTTTTTTTACGAGAGGGCAACATCACCACACACACTCACAGCACCTACTAAAAAGGACTGCAGGTTTTGTTCATACATTTTTGCAATACTGTCACAAGTACCCTGGTCATGGGTGGGGATTTATTTGCAATGCATTCACAACACATCTTCATGCCACAATTTAAAGGGACAAACACGTAGTGCAACAAAAACTGTTGATCGCGAGGCTATTTGCCGCGTGACTATAGCAATACTCATTGGTGACCGTCGACCCTTTGCAAAACTGGCCAATCTCTGACGAACTCCTTCAGGAGTGTACAGGGACTTCTAACCCCTAACTGGCCTGCACATGCCTTCTGCTGGATTTAGGTCACGCTCAAACTAGGCCACACCAGGTCCTGGAGCACCTGTACTTCTAGTTATGTGCCTGGGGTCAGTGTGGAGCTGAAAGTGTCTGTCTCAGGATCAGTTGTTTTGGAGAGAAGAGGCTTGCCTGGTCTGGTCACCCACTGTGTCCTCCTAGTGGAACACCCAATCCCTAACACTGGGATAAATCCACATGACATAACGTGGCTAGCCCTAGGCTTTGTGGCGGGGATTTTGCTGGGATTTGTTTTGGACAGCAGCTCTGTGCTGTGTTGCTGTTACTGGCCTACTGATAGCCAGGGGTGTCACCGGGGATTTTGGGCTCATACAGTGTCCTTGCTGATAGCTTCTCTGCTTATGTTGTATGCCATCTGATTAATCACTGATCCTGCACTTATGTCCATATATACAAGACACATGCATACTTCATGCATTTTCCTTGTGTGTATTCTCTCTGACATGGTTCTACCTTACTGGTAACTTCAAACTTACTGCTAACTTCAAACAGCCTAATGTACTAGTTTAGGGTTTTCATTCATGAAGACGTTTTCTAAGTTGCTCTAGACAAGAGCATCTGATGAATGCTTTCTCTGCATGGAGGAGTGTGTCTCATTTTGAGGGAGCTACCTTTAGGTAGCATTTCCCGATCTTTACAATTATATGAACAGCTCCTATGGTCAGAGAAGGACCTCGCAACCTTTTACACACATCCATTAATTTATGCGTTTTATCACTTCTGCCTGAAAGAACTTATAACTACAAAATGCATTATGTCACTCAGAAAGTGTCTGGTTAATCCCTGCTTTATTCCGGGTTACTATTGTTGAGGAAGTGAATGTGTTTTTGTAGTTCAGGTGTATTAATAAAGGTTTCCTAACTACCACCAGCAGGTAAGGCTGCAGCGTGTCCAGTTATTTAAGATTCGAGTGCCATGCATTAAAGCCAACTCATACATTACCTACTGGAGGCACGCCGGCAAGCAGTGTGCCCAGCCGACTGTACAGTCCACCGTGAGTCATGAGCTAATTCAATTAAACCCTTCTCGTGGTTCTGAAACATACTTCAGCTCTGAAGTGCCTCTTTAGCTGACCAACAATGCTATTATAAAACTAATTAATGGCGGTGGATTACAAAACGGTCTGATTTTCAGTGTGGAAGTAATACAGGGAAATGGCAAAGGAGTGCCATTATTTCCATTTATGTCCCTCATCAAGAAAAACAAGTCCATAAAATTATGAAAGGAGGTCCCGCCATCGGATCAGCCGTCGCCGGTGTCCGGAACCTGGCGGGCTGCAGCCGCCACGCGGGTATCTAGGACGGTCAGTGCCACGGCCGCGCTTTATGCTGAACTTCGCTGCGCGCGTTAAAACAGCCCACGAGCGTAGGAAAACGAAGCCGAGAGCTTTTCTGCATCCTGTCTCACTCGCGCATTTATGACTCACGAGTTATAGACCCGGCATAGCAGGATAAGAAAATGGGCTCAATTATTAATGCCTAAATGTAGTGTCACTCATTTCCGTGGCTGTGGAGTCATACCCCCAATGCCCACAACCCAATCTGTCAGCCGGTGTGTTAACACACCAGAGACAGTATATTACATATGCACGTAAATGTCTGGGTGCGCTCGTGCGCGCACGTGTGTGTGTGTGTGTGTGTGTGTGTGTGTGAAGGTCACAGTTCCATTAAGATGGGTTATGTTGTTTTTCGCAGAGGTATGTTACAGTGGAATGTCTGTATCAAGCTAGTGATTGAGTTTCTGGGTAAAGGGTATCCGATGTGCACACCTGCAGGCCTTGAGGCAGGCGCACGCACAGCCGTGAGCGCACACATACACACGCACACACACATGCACGGGCACGTGCGCACAGCCTGCCTACACCTATTTCTCCATGGACCTGTTTCAACTTGGCGACTCTGATGGTTTCTCTGGCACTTGGAACACCGTGTTCTAAAATGCTTTGCTTTGAGAGCAGATCCGCTGATCTTTGATGGTACGCGCGGGGCAGCCGGTCAGAACAGACCTGTGATGCCAGAGAAGCCATCCGCAAGGACCTGCTTCAGAAGCCTAGGTAGTCCACTCATCCCACTCACACTAACCCCACTTCCTCTCTATTAAAATACTCTGTGTGCCAACACACACAGGACTGGGGGCTTGGGGTTGAGTAGGAAGCTGAGTGTCCCAGAGGTCTGGCTGTAGTGGAATGTGGGACTGGGCATCACGTAAAAGGGCTTCGGAATACGACGGCACGCCGACGTAGGGGGATGGACCATGGCCGGAAGACACTGAAGGACAGCGGTGGACAGCGGCGGGACTGACCTGACCGCAGCTGTTCTGCTGCCAATGGGGTTGATGGGAAGGGGTCGGATTCCTGGGAAGAGGCCCTGGCTCATCATGCGAGCTCCGTTATGGATCACTCCCTGAGGGACTGCGAAGGAGAAGAGACGGGGGGGAAAAAATCATTAACGTGGGCATGTTAGGGTCTCTCTCACACCAACACTGGCACTGAACATGCACGCGCGCACACACAAACACACACACCCATACCCAGACACCATCAACCCGTACAAATACTGTAGCATGTGAGCGCACGATATTCATCAGCAATCCCAGATGGCATAATGACAAATGCTAGTCATAAACAGATAGGCCAAGCGTAGTCGACAGTAATACGCTCTGCACAGGAAACCAACGGATGAGGAAAATATTGATTCATTTTAAAGCTACTGCACCATATTTGATCGTCATGGCCCAAACAATTTTAGCCTCATTAGGGCATCCCGTTAAAGTACTTTCATCTCATCTTTTCACATCACAAGCACACGTTTCCAACAAGTAAACGAGGGAAGGGGGAATTTTTTCCCCTCCAACTTTTCCAGCTTGCCGGCCTAAAAATAGAGTTCACACAGCATCTTAGAAGTAGTGAGAGATGAAGTTCTCTTCCTCGCACAAATCCTCGAGGAGCAAAGACAGGAGACGCACATACAGCGCGATGGAAGGATAATCAGAAAGTCAATAAGGCTCGGAACAGCACAGGGGAAAAGCACAGCAGAGTTTGACTTGTTGGAGCTTTTGAATCAGCTGGGCGAGTTTGCTGAGTGGTGCGCAGTTGCGTGACTGACGCGCGCCCCACAGGAACGGCTCGGCGCGGCGGAACGCGGGAGTCTGAGGACCGGTCAAACACAGCCTGGAGACAGCGGTGTCTGCGTACGGATCTGTGCCGCGCGAGGGACGGCCTCGGCCCCACGCGGTTTTGTTTGCGCGAGGCCATTAAAACGTGCCTTGACACGTGTTGAATTGCCTCGTCGTCTGAAATCTCGCCAACGTCCGTCAGCCTCCGCCGGGATGGAGTGGGAATCGGAGAAAGCCCATTCTGGGGCGCAAGAGCACACTTAAACAGACCCGACAGCTCCTCTGCTTTGCTGATCTCGGCGCAGGGTGGCATCTCGCTCCACGCAGGAAATGGACTCAGATTGAAAGCAGATGGCAAACGTGGATAAAGGGAGAGAAGCGACTATCCGCTCAGAATCCAGTACACTCCTCTGCCCATTAGGTAGGAGCATTGTTGCCTTGGCAACCCCCCCACGGCCCCCACGGAAGCTGCAGTTCCGGAACGTGGCTAGGTGACAGAGCGGACGGCTACGGTGTTGGGAACAGCTGCGCTGGTAGCGCAGCCCCCTCCCTCTCGCCGGCGCAGGGAGACCCCCCGACTCAAAAAGGGCCCAGCCGAGCGAGCGGGCCACGTGAATGGACAGAGGGACACCCACCAGCGCAACAATTAGCAGGGACGGGCTGGCAGACCCAAAGGTTAATGCGCTTGCCCTGTCTGTTGTACGCGGCTCCGTGTGGATCCAGCAGCCCAAGAATAAGACCCTCTGCCACCCCTGGGTGTGTGTGTGTATGGGGGTTAAGAGGCTTTTGTGCTTGAGTATGGGCCCTCCTTAAAGTTCTCCACCACCAGTAGAGGCATTACAAGGTCCACATCTACACTCACAGACAGCTGCAGTGGTACTGCTCTGTGGTAATGTACTCGGGCAGTGCCAGCCGTGCTTTTTTTACAAACACACATACTGGGAAAGATCGCTCTTGCTGGTTTCAGGACTTGTAGGTAGGTGCCCTGGTGCTCCCTCTCTAGCATCGCAGAATGCACAGAGTCGATGCCACAGGGCCATTTTCAGTCACTAGCCTCTTCCTCTCAAGCGTATTAATGTCCTGGGTAGATGGCCTTGGAAACAGAGCCTCCATAACATCAATCTCCAAGGCAGAGTATCTTTCGCTGACTCCCTCCATATAAGAGAGAGAGATATATATATATCTTTTGCTACACAACTATTGCAGTCTCTCTTTATGCCTCACTTTTTATATGGTCTTTCTAAACTGTAAAACTTGAAATTCTCCTAAAAAAAACCCCCTGCAAACCAGTCAAAAGTAAATGCCCAATCCTGTTGTTGCTGCTGTTATTCTTGTTTTTAAATTAAAAACACCACCACAATGTACACATGTCTTACTACTGTTTGTCCAGCAGGGGGATGGTGCAGAGCAGAGCAGACTCAGAATGAGAATACCAGTTCAGTCACTCCCAGTTCTCTAGGCACCTTTATGGCCTAATTAAAGTAAAAGGTGGCTTTGAGACTGGTAGACCTTTAAACTGTGACTTTTCTTGAACTGCAGAGCCACGAGTCTGCTTTATCAGCATGGGGTAAAACTCCACGTTTGGTTTCATCCTCCCAGAGTTCTTAATAGTGGAGTTGTTTATGTGCATGGGAACAATAGCCCCATATTGCCTCACTGCTGATCAGGTCTGAGCTCTATTGACAAGCCACGCTCCTTAGGCAAACTATGGCTTTTGGTGGGGAGGGTCTTGAGACTAAGACCCTCTAAGGGAAGTGCTCTTTGGCTTTTGTTTCCACACAGCAGACCTCGCGGGGCCGGGAGCGGTGCGGCATGTTTGCGTCGGGGTCTCCGACCCGCGCGGACGCATCTGTGGAGTGTGCTCGTCCCCACGCAAAAGCGGAGTGGTCTCTCTTTCAGGAAGTGCCCATTCCCGCACCTCCCCTAACCCCACCTTCCTCTCAGCACCCCCAACGACGCTGTCACGGTGGGGTGGGGGGGTGGGGGTTGGCGGCGTCTGCAAAGCCATCCGGGTCACCGGCGAGGGCATCCATACGGATACGCGGGAGTCTGCCCTACAAGCAAGAAGCCACTTTGCCACTTGACAGAAGAAAGTCTGGCACAGAGAGATCAACATATTTTTCTGTGTGTACAAATCTGGCACCCTGGTTAGTAATCATACAAGGCTTGTCCTCCCCAAAGTATAAAGCACAGATGCACTTCTTTGAAGGGAAAACAGCATGTGTTTAGAAAGAGCACATTTTTGTTTGGCTAAAAACGATGATGAATTGGATTGACTGAACAAACAAGTCAAGTCGAATTCATCAGCCTTATTGTGACCAATGCACCCTTAAGCAAAACATTTCATGATAAGTGGTCAAGCCTGCGACCTACAAAACCACCAAGCGAACCCAGAAGGCATCTCTGCCAAACATGCGAAAGAACAGAAGGCAACAAAAGACAAGAAAAAAACCCACGTTGGTTAAATTTCTCACGACGGTAAATTTCCTTCTTTTCTTTCTGTGGTTTGGGTTTTGGCTGCGGGGTCGTTCGCTGCTCTTTCAGGGGCTGCAGACTCGGCCGCACGGGCTGGTCTGAGATCAGCTCCATCAGAGGCTGCGCTTCCTGCTGGGGCCCGTGAATGTGTGATCCAAGCGGCGCAGAGAACCCAGATTAACTCTGGCTCGGCCTAATGGTGAGACGTATCCACAGCCATGTTGCAGGAATGAATTGGGCCAGCGGTGCACATGCCTTCTGCATTCAAATGCCTCACATCACTGGATTTCTCCTCTACTTTGTCCTCCACTGTAAACCCCCAGAAAAAAAGTACAAGAGAGAGGGAGAGAGAGGGAGAGAGAGAGAGAGAAACACCGTGAAAATGAAAATGAAAATGACAGGGTGTGCAGATGACAAATTCCTGGCACTCTGTAAACTTGGCACTTGCTAGTGGGCAAATAAAGCCTGTGCGTTTAGCTTAATTCTTTCCCCAGAAGGACGATAGGCTGCAGATTGG